>NC_060911.1:14876211-15176211 GCF_014805685.1 Silurus meridionalis
CTTTTTTTTTTTTTTTACCTGGGACAACAAACCCACTGTCAGTTCTTCTCCAGCCATGAACTAAGAGTTGGTTGTGATCAGATGATGATCCCAGTAGTCCTTACAAACATGACAATCAAGAAGAATATTTTATTTTGTGGAATTACAAAAAATTCTCTTTAAAAAAAAACTGTATGGAACAAGTGAATATTCGAACCTATGAAAAGTATCAGGATCAGCATGGGCTTCATCTCTACACCTGTAAAAGTAAATCAGCTGAATATAACGTGATCTTAAAATGTTACTAGGATTGTGTGTATAAACAGATAGATAGATAGATAGATAGATAGATAGATAGATAGATAGATAGATAGATCGATAGATCGATAGATCGATAGATCGATTGCCAGGTTTTATGGGTTGCATGTACAAGGAATTTGTCACGGTGTGCTGCTACAACAGGAATATGAAAAAAACATCCCAACATCAAAACTAGGAAATAGTAAAAAAAAAAAAAAAAAAAGTATCAATAATAAAATAATGATAAATCAAGATATTAATTGTAGTTTGTGCAGGGGTAAAGCGAGGGAGTGCAATGATCATTTTCCCAGAATAAGTCCAAAATGCAGGGTTGCTATTTTATGCAGGATTTATATTACTGTGATGTTTATGGAAGCACGTTGAAGATAAGAATTTAAGTTCTTCCCTTGAATTTCAGTAGTGCCCTACACTAAAGAAGAAAAATATCAAACCACAGGATATGAAATATAATCTTTACCTACCTGTCAATTTAGAAAAAAATATGAATTCATATAAAAGGGGGAAAAAATTAATATTAATAATAAAAAAGAATATATATATATATTCATCTTTTTTTATTATTATTTTTTTAATTATTATTAATTCAGCACAAATTGAGTTTTTAATAGCTTTAGAAATCTTCCTGACCTTTTGAAAGGTTGTTGTGTCTTTTTTTTCTTTTTTCTTTTTTTGTTAATACTTAACACACAAACCCTGAATGTTTCCATGTCTAACTTAACTTTTTTAACAGCCAAACAAAAAACTAAACACAATGCGAGTTGTACAAGTCATTGTTGGTAGATTGTTAAGGCGCCACTCCCATGTTCCTGACACTGCCTAATCTTGCTTCATGACTAAAACTATGACTTCCTTCTATTTAACTTTACGACTACAAACAAGCAGCTCTCTGATTTCACAGTAATTTCACTTTCATCTTGATTACTGATTCGCGTGTAGATAACATCACTAGGAGACTCTTCTCTCACCGCAAAAATTACAATAATTATATATTTAAAGCACGAAAATTAGTTTGATTACATTTTAAAAACATTTTCTAACATGTGTATTTCCTTGTTTTGCAGATTTAATTAGGATTTGATCTTATTGTGTGCCTGTAGTGAAAACACGGCGCAACACTGGCGGGAAGGAAACAAAGGAGACCTGAAATACTCGTCCTGTAGGTCAATTATATAAATAACAGCAGCAGATGCAGAGACCTGACCAGAAGAACATATTTGAAATATCAGGCATTTTATTGCATGTATCATGTTCTTAAATACGGTGGTCAAGAAGTGCAAAAAACATGAACAAAAACAAAATCACAAATCCGAAAACAAAATAAAACAAAATAACAAATCCGAAAACAAAATAACAAAAATCTGAAAACAAAATAACAAATCTGAAAACAAAATATAAAAACACAAAAACAAAATAACAAATCCGAAAACAAAATAAAACAAAAACAATAACAAAATAACAAATCTGAAAACACAACGACAATTCAGACAAAGTGGAAAACGGAGGTATAGTTTGCAAATAAAACGCTTACTGATCATTGGACGAGATGCCTGTCATTCAAGATATACGGGAAGTATGAAATCTTATAACTTTGTTTCTTGTACATGTGTAAAGTTCTCCATTAAACTTTTTTTTAATTTTGAATAGTGCGCCTTTAAAGATAAGAAAATAACACACACTATACCTTCCTTTTCCGGTTTGTCTGAATTGTTGTTGTGTTTTCGAATTTGTTGATGTGTTTTGCATTTAAGCTTCACCGCACCTGTTTTTTGTATTGTTTTTATTGTTTTGCTGTGATGCAGGTCTGTATTTCACCACTCATTCAGGCATCAGCGATACACTCATTTCTCACGCACTTTTATTAAATTGTTATGTTCTTTTCTGGATTTTCAGTCTGATAAATGCAGAAATGCTGCTGTCTGATATAATAAACAATGAAAATAAATGTGCTAGAAATCCTGTAATGGAGGTGCGATAGAGAAAAGACACCATCATAATATTCAGCAAATATTGCAATAATTGCTGAATATTTCCTCCCTTTAGCAAATATTGTTTTATTCTGCATTTTAATTTGAAAAATGTTTATTTCATTTGGACACGCCTTCTCCTTCAGTGTTTTTTTTTTTTTTTCTTGAACTGTACATTAATAGTGTTTTGAACTAAGTGCACGTATGGAATTCTGTAGTAAACCCATAATATGGTTTATATTTTCG
Source organism: Silurus meridionalis (assembly GCF_014805685.1). Taxonomy (NCBI): domain Eukaryota; kingdom Metazoa; phylum Chordata; class Actinopteri; order Siluriformes; family Siluridae; genus Silurus; species Silurus meridionalis. The sequence goes on from NC_060911.1 coordinate 14,878,722, forward strand.
ATTGTCCGAACGCATTGCCTCGCTTTGTCCAAAACTCAAACGTTTTAAACAAGAAACATCACAAATAAAACATCAAATGTTTACATGGACAGTATTTATTATTCTGTTGATAAATCATGTGCACATTGATCTGTCCTGTATATTATTCGGTTTGCTCTAACTAGTTTTGTGTTCATTTAGATATTTTTGTGTAGCGTATCAGCCCTGGAGGAATGCCATTTGGTTTCATTTTGTACTCCATTGTACATGGTTGGAAAGACAATTAAAGCCATGTGACACAAGACGTGCAATAAACCCACTGAAATGTTATGATGTAGAAGAATGTAAGACGGAGTCCAACTTACATGCGTGAGACTAATTTGCGTTTATGCTCTACATATGTGATGGAACTTGTTTTATGTTCAGAATGTGAGTTGATGTGAACAGGGAAACACACGTCTCATACACAGCCATTATTTCACATGTAGTATGTTAACAGAATGACATAATGAGGTATAATTAAATGGCAGCTTCCCAATAAAGCAACTGTTCTCTATTGTAATACACGTGTCATCAAAATCAGTGAAAACGTATCCATAAGGCAACACAAAAAAATTCTTTAAACAACATATAAATACAGTGGAACCCGGTTATCTCGCCCTCGGTTACCTCGTCGACGTTTTTAAAGTGGAACCGCCAAATTCTCGCTTTTTCTAAGCATTTTTTATCGGTTGTATCTCGAGCACAAGTGGGGAAAAATTTGCCATTTAATGTCGGTTATCTCGGTGTAGCCGCAGAAGAACTCGCGGAAGTGGCGGAAAAATCAAGCCTTACAGCTGCTCCAGGTGTTGTATTGTATACTGGTGAATCTCTGCTGTTAGTTAGTGCTAGTGTTCGTAGTGTTAGTAGGGGTGCGGCGTGGCTTTGGGAAGAAAAGAGCAGCCGTTGAGAGAGTGCCGGTGGGAAGGCACGTACCGGGATACGCATGCGCGATAACAACGACCGCAGTGAACCAACATATACCAACAATAACGGACGGTGAGAGTGTGGAAGTTTAAATAGGAGCTGGTGATGATGATAAACGAGCACCATATGTGCGCGATTGAAGCAGAGCTTCAGAGAAAGCGGCCGAGAAAGCACCTGACACGCTGAAGGGGGCCGAAGGGGGCGTGGCAGGTGGATTCCTGACAGATAAACATGTAGTGTATGTATTTTTATAGCATGCCTTCATCAAACAAATCGCAGCAACGCTGTTGTGTAAAAACCCTTCAAAAACACGTGCATGCACAATCTCATTTATTAACGCACATCATGTACATAAAGAAATTTCAAGCACGTCAATATACTGCCGCCATTTTGATTTTCGTTTATCTCGATCATCGGTTACCTCGATGCTTTTTGGCGACCCCCTAGGACATCGACATAACCGGGTTCCACTGTATTAAATTGTAAATATATATAGATAAAAGAGCACAAAGCAGGAGATGCTCTCCAAAAGGTGGTGAGATCAGCTGATCTTTATCTACAGCGAGCCGTGCTGGACCAACAGCCAGGAAGATAAAGAAAGACCTCCGCCAGTGGACTGTTCTCTCAGTTGCTGTCAGGACATGCAGAGAATATTAAGGCGCTTCTTCTTCCTCCAGGACATTCAGACCCTCGACCAGGAGGACACCAAGGAACACAAACCTCAAAACGTCCTTCTTCTTCTGCTGTTTCTTTTTGCACATACTGCACAAATATTTGCACGCATGTTTTAACGCTTTACTGTATCAGAAACGCTTGAAATATTTTCACTGCATGGTGTTGGATTGGGTAAGTGACAGATCACAAGAAGAAAACAAAATTAGCCAGAGGAGAAGATCAGATTTGCGAGAACGAATTAGGAATCCACTGAAAAAACATTTGTGAATCCTAATTTTGGTGAAAAGTGTCACAGTTTTGTTTTTTACTGTCATTTTTCCATTGTAGAAAAAAGACATTTCTTTAAACACTCTGCTGAGTTTTTATCAGCCCACGTGACTGCACACCAAAACAAAACCAATGAACAGACGTGGACGAACATCTGCTAAACACATGAGTAACGATTACAATATCCAGACCCTGTCGAGATCAGAGCAGCACTAAAGAGCAACACGGTGGATTTTTGTCATTTCTACACTTCCATCCATGGAGGACGAGGTTCATCTTCACAGCAGGATGCCGTGTGAAGGTCACGGGGTGATGTTTCTAAAAATCCAACTACGCATGATCAAAATGTGAAAAAGAGTGAATTTTACAGTTGCTGGAGGCTCATTAAACTAACAGGTTGGAGAAAACGCGATGGAGGAACATCAACTCAAGTCATGTTAAGTAACGTGGCTTCACAGCAGTCATTCTCCTTCGTACAAAGCTGTCACACAAAACACTGTTCCTTCAGGAGCGTCACCGAACATCTCAGAACTACATGAAGTCAAGTGTTTGTGGTGTTTAATTATCAGTGAACAGAAAATAAAAGATGGAAAGAAACGTTTGTGAATTTGCGAACACACACACACACACGCACACACACACACACACACACACATCAATAACCCAGCATTGTCATGCTAAAGAGCGAACACTTACCTCTGCCTCTGTAGTAATGAATGTGTTTGAATGTCCTAATTGTGATTTCTGAGCAGCCAGAAATCTGATCTTCTGATCTTCTGTGTGAAGAAACTGAACAGGCCGAAGTAGAACTTGGTGACATAAAGGAAACTTAGACAACTTGAAATACTCGTTTTTTTTCTTGTCTGAAGCTGTGATATAAATGACAGGAGCAAATTCAGTAACATGAGCCGAGGATCATAACTTAAATATCAGCCATTTGAAAGCATCTGCTGTTTTTTTTAAGTTGGACTCTGAGGAAGTAAGAAACACTGCAGTCTGATATTATAAAAAAATATTAATAATAATGTGGAAATGTGGAATGTGTTCGTATACGATTCCTTTATATTTCCCTCATTCAGCAGGTTTGATTCTGCAGAAACCTCAGCAACAACTGTTCATCCATTAATAAATAATCACAGGATTCATAACTTCACGACGAGGTTCTTCTAATACAAGAAACGAAAACGAACAAACGGAATCGAAATCGTTTGCTTTCATTGTTGCACTGGAATGAAAATTTCAATCTGATGTCCAGCTGCATTGCGAAACTGAAAGTATTTGCAAACAACAACAAAAAAAACGGTTGCCATGGTTACCGTGAGGAATCAGTCGAAGTATTTTTTTGAGAGGTTTACTTTGATACGCAAAGCAAAATGTGTAATGAGTAAAAAAACTAGCTGGAAAACAGTATCAGACAGTAGTCTGAGATATGTTGAATACTGCATTATTCATAAGATCTGCAAGCTAGAATGTATAAAACACCGCAATTCAGCACAGAGTGATTTTGAAGCTTGGTAGATATCAGATCATCTCATATTTAAATGATTTTCATTATGTTTTACAAATTTTAAGGTTTTTACTGTATATCAGATACACTAATACATCCGTATGGGAAGAATGTGAACACTGACTGCACCTCCACGCCTTCTCATCTCACCTACATTCGTTCCTGAATGTATCCACCCTTGTGGATACATGAATCTTCACTAAATCTCCAAAAAAATCTAGTGAAACATTTTCCAAGAAGAGTGGAGCTTACTATAAAAGGAAATGGAGATTGAATGTGGACTGGGATGTCTTATGGTCAGGTCAATCTTATGGTCAGGTGTCTACAAACTTTTGGCCAAATCTTGTACGTTATTATTTCCATAGCAATCGCTTGTTTCCCAGGAAAAAGCATAACCAGACTTGTTTACAATTTTTGAAGTACACTTAAAATGCTGAAGATTATGCAACATGTATGGAAGGAGTCTCCAGTGCTTTTACAGTGCTTTTCTAATAGTCACTGTAACTTCAAGTTTTTAGACATCTTCAGAAAAGGAGGAGTTTACACCATATAATAAGTGACAAGACAACATACAGTCACAGTAACACACTATACAACAAAACACATACAAATGAGATATCTCTTAGACAAGGCTGCAGAATCGGACAGTCTGATCCCAAAGAAAAGTCCGTTCTATGTTTACAGCAAAAGCCCACTCAGTCCTTTCTTCACCTCAGTCTTGGTACTAGAAAATCCAAAAATCCCTGACTAGAAGACCTCAGAGATCTCCACTGAGCAGCGGCGTTACAGGAAGGCTGAGTATTCCAGGTATGTGTGCCAACAAGAACGCTAGAGGGCTCCAAATCACCACTTTGTGGTTATTATTATTATTATTATTATTATTATTATTATTACTACTATTATTATTATTATTATTATTATAGATTTCTTTGTAATGGTGGAATGTGAGTTGTATGGATGTGTGAGACTCGTGTATTATATTCGCAACGGATTAGCAAGTATCCTATCGTCTAACTGCGATGAATCAAATTTCTTAATTCATTTAGTTTTTTATTACTTTTATCTGGAAGGGGGGCCACCCAATAAGTCTGTCTCAATTAAAAAATATCTTAATTCTTGTATTTATCGGTTTAACTGAGAATCAAAAATAATGCTCACGATCTAGACAATAGATTCATATAAGGATTACGAAAAACGAAAACTCCAATTTTTATCTTTATTTAACCTAAACATGTTTTAAGGCACCCAGTCCTGCAAAATATTTGTATTGATTCATCTTTTATCATTAGTCAAAGAAGTGTAAATTTGAAATTCTAATACCGCAAAGTTTTAAAGCAATAGAATTTCAGCAAATCATAATTATAATAAATTAAATTGTAAAAAGATATTTTATTAGTTTTCATTTTCTTTTATTTGTATTCTACACTACAATTGCTATCATTTCCTAGCTTTGTTTTTTTTATTTTATTTTAATGTCACAGAGAAGTGGTTCAAAGCATTTCACTGCATATTGTACTGTGTATGGTTGTGTGCTACGTAACATTTGCTGATGTCAGTTTAGTCACTTTTCAAGAAAATAGCAGAGAAATGTAAATTAATTTAAATAGTTTTCATTGTTATCATTTTTGTAACACACTCAAGTGCTCTATTGTGTTTGTTTATACAGGACCAGCCAATAGTTTGGACACACAGCGTTTTTTTGTTATTTTCATCATTGTATTATTATCATTGTATTAACAGTTTTGATTACATGAAAATGTTTATCTACCAAAAACGTGTTAAATAACCCAGAATATGTTTTATATTATCAATTCCTCAACTTAGCCACCTTAAGCTTTAATGAAAGCTTTACACTCTTTGAGTTCATCACCTGAAACGGTTTTCCAAAAATCTTGAACAGTCCCCAGATGTTTTAAGTGTTTCAACTGGATTCAGATGGAGTGATTGTGAAAGGCAGGTTATCTGATGCAGTATACAGGACTGTAATATATAATTTTGTATTTTTTTTAAGGAGAAAAACTATTGTCAGAAGTGGGATTCGAACCCACGCCTCCAGAGGAGACTGCGACCTGAACGCAGCGCCTTAGACCGCTCGGCCATCCTGACATTAAAAAAGACTTGGAAACATTTTGTCTATAAAGATAAACTTAAACTATTTGACTCAAAAAAGACGATAAAAGACATAAGAAATAATTTATTACTATTTCCTTCAAAACACAAATTATACAATTTCATTATTTGGTTGTAACTTAATTTTAGTGTTTGTAAAAAAAAATGTACATTAACGTTAAACCGAACAACTCGGGAATCGGGCAGGAGACTCGAGACGTGTTCTGGAGTATTAGAAGAAAATACAAATATTTAATTTTCTCTTTCTAAAGCGAAAACTGAACGACCAGAAGATACACGGACCAATAGAACTTATGCTCAGAGAACTTTTACACTCAGACAATTGTGTTGGCCGAGGAAAACCCCAGGTCGAGGTCATAATTCCGCGACGGCGCGGTATGTTCTAAATGTGTTGTATGTTTTTAAAACGTGATTTACTGCGATTTTACTACGTTTAAATGCTTGTTTTCAATGTTTCTATATTCAATTTATGTGTTTATATAGTTTAATTATTATACACAATTTTATTCATTATTTATTATCTATTGAGCTGTGGCGACCCCTATTGGCAGCAGCCGAAAGAGGAATAAGCTTATTGTATATTTTATATATATATATATATATATATATATATATATATATATATATATATATATATATATATATATATATATATATATATATATATATATATATATAAAATAAAATGTTTTTAACCATGGTTGTCAACTTGCCATCTGCAGTTATCATTAAAAACAATACAAATGTTGATTTGCACAATTTACACCTTGCAAACTCAAATACTTTTTTTTCTTTTTTTTTACAGAAAGCAACAACCCAGCATGAGTGAATTTGTTCAAAGGAGAAATCCCCTGTTTACTCCCCAACAAGCAGCCACTATACATTTTCAAATGTCTCAATTAATCTCGATACAGACGCTCCCCACCTTACGAACAAGTTACATTCCGAACGACCGTTCATCCTAATGATGTAAGAGCTATAAAAACTATCAAATAAACATTAAAGGATACAAAAACAAATAAAAATAATCAGAATACTGTATGCAATATTTTGCATTAAGTAATAAAACAAAATAAAAATTCATAATAAAAAATTTATTGGTCCGAGTCCAGTGCACATCATGTGGACTCATTACGGTCGCCGAATGTTTTCATCTCCGAACAAATTTCACTTTGAGGACAGGTTTGGTCGAATCCGCGAAAGTTCGTAAAGTGGGGCGCTTCTGTATATGGCTTTTGAATTTTTAAAAGTAAATTTTTAAACATAAATACCAAGATTCAGGGTTCTCGATAGTTATAATAAGCAAAACGGCTTATTTCATCTTTTTGTAAATAAAAAAAAAAGATGAATCAATCAACTAAAAAAAGATCAGCCGATTAAACGATTATCAAAATAATCGTTAGTTGCAGCACCACTTTGGTTGTGCTAATGCTAGCAAAGACTTTGTGATGTCTCTTGTTAGCTGTTTAGGATTATTAAGTAAACAGTCTGAACATAAAATAAAGAGATCTGTAGAACCAGCCTACATCAGAGAACACATTAGCAGTTAGGGTGATTTTTCTTATGGTTTTAAAGCGTTTTCGCTGCAAGAAAATAACTTTATCCACCACATCTCGACACCCATTGCCGTGTTTTTTTTTTTGTTTATTTAGCTGAGTTAGTGTAAAGTCAATTTCAGAAGCTTCATGGTTCACCATAAAACATGCAGTGAAAACAAAAATGCTGTTCTGTTATTCCCGTCCGAGTGTCTTGTCCTGGTCTTCAAAATCGCATGGGACTAGTAAAGGAATAATTCAAAAATTTTGTTTCTGTTATTTATTAATTTTTTGAAATATATTTTATAATTTTGTTTATTCTTTGTACTTTTTAGGTCACTCTTGTTTTTTCAGAGCGGTTTATTTTGTGTGGATCGGAACGTTGTACTTGACCTTCATTACAGCCTTCTGTCTGATGTTACCAATATAAAAACAAATAATGTTTTTATTTACCGTTTATTTAACTTTTATTTACTCTTTTGAACACTTTCAGTAATATGACTTCCCAATAAGATATCGCCTGTGAACATTAGTTAACTACGCTAACAATCTAACTAACAATCAATAATGCTACGATAGCATTTATGAATCAATATACATTTCTAAATTTAGTTCGACATTTCAAAACATTGTTAGCATTATCTAATGCACCGTGAACTAAAGCGAACAATGAACAATTGTATTTTTAATACTAACATTAACAAAAGTTAATAAATGCTGTAAAATGAATACATTTTTAGAGTTTGTTCGTGTTAAGTAACAACTAACGAGGCCTTGTTGTAAAATTATTCTCCTTTTATTAGTTTAATACTTTGCAATAATCAGTTACGTAATGCATTAACATGAACAATCTACCAATAATGTATTTTATAGCATTTATTTCCCTTTGTTAATAAATGAATTCATATTAGTTATTAATTAAAGATTATCCAGTTCTTTTCTCTCATAAAGAAGCTTCATGATTTATTAAGTCACTCGTTTTCTTCTTTTTTTTAAGGTGTTTTTACTTCATCAAACAAATAGAAGGGCACCAAAGTGGTGAAAACAAACACCGGCCATCTTCAGGTGAACCCACGAGTCCTTACCATGTTATAGGAACTTTCAGATCATGATTTTTGTGATGTCTGAATATGGACTGATTTAAGTCAAATTTCTGTCACATGACCTTCAGTTCGAGGGATGCTTTCCGTTTTTATGGCCAGTTAATCAAGATTAAGAGGCAAGTAAATTTTTCAGATAATAGTGTTAAAGATTCGGTTTGTATACAGCTGTTACAGAGGTTTATTGCTCTTATTTTTCTGATTAGCATTTCTGTACCTCATTTTGAACAGCCTGCTTGTATATATTGGTATATTTATTTTATAATAAAGAAATGCAGTCATTCTTAAAGTATATATATATATATATATATATATATATATATATATATATATATATATAAAAAACGTTTTCCTCATAGAAACTCTCTTTTTCATAACCTTTTTTTTCTGTATTTTTTTTTTCTCATTTCACTTTCTTTCATCTCTGGATTAGATAACCCATCCGTCACATGCTCTCTTTTTTTTGTATTGTGTGTAAAGTAAACTTTCTCTTTTGAGGCATATCTACTTTTCATTTAGATTTTTTAGTTACAGTTTTTAACATTTCTCATAAACACCAAGGTCAATAAGGTGGTGCAGTTTAAATGTGCTTAGAATTTACTTTGCAAAGTGTTACGACTTCTTTTTATATGTCTAGGGTTGAAGCTGTAACATTCATACTGTGATCCATTCTGTGAATGGGCCAGGGAAAAGGACACGTAAACCAAGTATAATATAAAAGGATTTATTCAAACAAAGAGGAACAGGAGGGAATGGCAAAGTATATATAATATTTACACTAATCAAAATCCAAAGGCTTATTAAATAATCCCACAGGAGAGAGAGGCGGAGAGTGGCGCTAAAGAAAAGAACACAACAAAACCAACCCAACTACCTCAGTTATAAACCACTAACCTAACTCTAAACAAAACAGTTTTCAGGCGCCTCTACACGCCCTAGCTTACCTACTCTAAACTAACAAAAATACAGAAGTAGCGCACACTCCTAGCTAGTGTCTCTATACATAGTATCACCTACGTGTTGCAAGATGTAAGTCACGTGACATACTACCTGCCCAACACTCCTGGGGAAAACACAAAGGTTGTTGTCGGAATATAACCACTCAAAAACAAGCAAGATAACAGTCAACGATTCAACAATTGTAGTACAACCAATAAACAAGCAATGCTTCAAACACACCAATGCAAAACAAATGGTGCTCATGGTGCTCTCTCCAACGTTCCTGCAGTCCTCTTTTTAAACCCCAACAGTTGACTGGATTGGCCACAGGTGCAGTCAGGTCACACACGTTGATTATCTCCCTAGCCAATAGCATTTCAAAGAGGGCGGAACCTTGAGAAATTGACAGGAAGGTGAACCAATAGAGAGAGACAAACACCCACACACACGAAGATCCAATGGGACGTAACACAAAGTTTTTCAAGTATTTTGTAAATGTTCATATATTTTTTACACAATAATTTTGGTAATCACAGCTGCCAATTTTCTTTATTTTACTTTAATTAGCGGATTTTCTTTGTTTAATTGTTAAAAAATGTCACTCTTTCTTATGGTAATTCACAGTAAAATCTATGGGACATTTTATTTAGTGCATAATTATTCTGGAGAGTGCACAGTTTTAAACTGTAAATGAGTTTACATTTTTTATGTATTTTTTTAACTGAATTATTCAGAGGTTATTTTTTTTACACAGCAGTAAATTTGCCAGTGTTGTTTTTCCAGTGTTGCTATAAAGTGTTAAAATAGGGGTTTGCATAAACAGATTGTTTTAACACCAGACATGTCGGATCTTAGTAAGCGGTGGTGTCGTTTGAGTAAAAGTGAACTCTCTTTCAGACGTAACCGGACCACACCTCCATTTCCGTGCAGCCGTCATGTTGACTGAACCAGAACACATGCGGATGCAGAAATGAGTCCAGTGCAGGGCTTTTTCCAGATGGATTTTGTTTCATTGTCTCTCCCTCACTTCTGAATCACTAAGAGGGTGTATGTTGGTTTTGTAATGAAGTGAAGTCCAGTAGCCATTTATACTGCAAATATGTGGTAGCATCTGAACACAGAGGGACTGGTGCTGTGGAGGAGGCAGAGACATGTGGGGTGGAGACAGGTGTGGTGGGGTTGGAGACAGAAAGAACAACGGTGGTGGTGTCGAGGAGACGTGTGGTGTGAAGATGGAGCAACAGGTGGTGTAGACAGAGAGACAGGTGATGGGGACAGAGACGTGGAAAAAGTTGTAGAACAGCAGTTTTGCTTAGGAATAACATTTATGAAATGTATCAGTCATGATTTCAGCCTCATAGCACATAGACACCACTGGTTGAGGTGGTAAGCCAGAAGAAATATTGTTGCTTTATGCATAAAAGCATAGCAGGCATCATAGTATAACTTAAGTTATATAAAGTTATTAGATTAGATTCTACTTTGTTGTTGTGCAAGGTACATGAACAAAGTTAATGAAATTTGGTGCAGTAGGTAATAATATATGGTGTGTATATATAGTAATATACAATATATTGTGCAAAGGTAAACATGTCAGGAGAAAATATACTCACATGATATTGTTTTGTACAATTATGGATGTATGTATATACAGAATAAATATGGGTGGAATATACAGTTATGCCCCTCGCCCTTTCCAGTCAGCGTTTCTTGTGAATGTCCTCCAAGATGGTAAGCTGAGTGCCGATGAATCGTTTGGGCAGTTTTCACCACCCTCTGAAGGGTTTTACGGTTCAAAGCAGTACACATTGAGATGCAGTTAGTGAGGATGCTCTCAATGGCACAGTAAAAGTTCTCTACTATCCTGTAGCACTGGTGGGACTTTTTAAGTCTCCTCAGAAAAATCAGGCGCTGTTGTGCCTTCTTGATCAGGATAGGAGTTCGGGAGACCCAGGCGAGATCCTTGGAGATGTGGACTCCAAGGAACTTAAAGCTGGGTACACGCTCAACAGCAGCTGGTTTTTCTGTCAGTGTGTACAGCAGTCAAAGACCTTGGTGTGATCATTGACTCGAGTTTTTTCTTTGAGTCTCACGTAAATAATATCACCAGGATCTCCTTCTTCACCTTAGAAATATTGCTAGAATTAGAAATATGATGTCGTTACAGGATGCAGAGTTCATGCTTTTGTAACATCTAGATTAGACTACTGTAACGCTTTACTGTCTGGGTGTTTAAGAACGTGCATAATTAAGCTTCAGTTAGTCCAGTATGCAGCAGTAAGAGTCCTCACTAGATCTACCACATCACCCCTGTTTTAATCAGTCTACACTGCTCCCAATTAAATCTCGCATTAATTATAAAATTCTACTACTGACGTATAAAGCACTTAACGCTCTCACGCTGCAGTATCTGAGTGAACTCCTGTACCATTATAATCCCCCACACCTACTTAGATCAAAAGGTGCAGGCTATTTGTTGGTACCTCAAATAATGAAGACTACAGTGCGGGGCAGAGATTTCTCTTACAAAGCCACACAGTTATTGAACAACCTTCCAAGACAGGTGTTGGAGACTTAAACAGGTGGTATGGGCTGGTGAAGACAGAGGTACAGGTGATGTGGTAGAGAGAGAGAGAGACAGGTGGTCTAGTGTGGTGAAGACAAAGACAGGTAATGCTTTGTGGTGGAGACAAAGAGACATGGTGGGGGTTAAGAGAGATAGGTGGTGTGGTAGAGAGAGAGATAGGGGGTGTGGTAGAAAGAGAGACAGGGGGTGTGGTAGAGACAGAGACAGGGGGTGTGGTAGAGACAGAGACAAGTGGTGTGGTAGAGACGAAGACAGGTGGTGTGGTGGAGACAGAGACAGGTGGTGTGGTAGAGAGACAGGCAGGTGGTGTGTTTGAGGTGGAAACGGCATCTCTGACCGTTCTCTGATTTAGGGTAACAATTGTATGTTTGGATGAGATAAGACAGAGATGATTTTCTGGAGCAAAACACCCTGTCATTTTCCTCATGTTGTAACCTAGTAACACACACACACATGCACATATTCTCTCTGTCTGTCCTCCAACTCTCTCTTCTTTTTGTTTGTTAGCATAGTGCAGTTGTCATTGTTGTGTTAGTGTAATTGTTAGTGTAGTGTAGTTGTGTTAGTGTAGTGTAGTTGTGTTAATGTAGTGTAGTTGTCAGTATAGTGTAGTGTAGTGTATTTTTAGCAGAAGTTTTAGGTAAGAAGCATTTTATTCATACATTCGGTTGCTATAGTGGCGAGTCCTCACGCTGTGAGACAATTTGGCCCTCATCAAACTCGCTCCCATTTTTCCTTCTTCTAACACATCAACTTTGAGGACAAAATGTCCACGTGCTGCCTGATATATCCCACTAAAAGGTGCCATGATGAGGAGATAAGTACTATATTCACTCCACCTGTTATAATGTCAATGTTATGCCCGATGTTTGATATATACAGCATATATGTGTGTGTGACGGCTCGGTCGTGTCTGATTCCAGCGTGTGTAGTAGAGTCTCGGCTCCTAATCAGGAGAGTGTGAATCAGAAGCAGGTTTTGGAGGTCTCACCTGCTGGAGTTCGACCGCTTTACATCTCCCCAGCCTTCACGTGTCCTGATTCAGCAGTTCAGATTATTTTTGCAGTCACAAGTTAAGTTTTTTTTTGTGTAACTGATTGTAAGAGTCCACTTCAGTCTGATCAAATTCATCCAATTTTTTCAGAGCAACTCAAACTTTAATATATTATACATACATGTTGTTATCGGTGTGTGGGGAGAGCTCCATCATGCACTGCTTCACACTGCTCACTCATGTAACACTCCAAAGGTGTTTGTTTCTGTGTGACCAGTTGTAATAACCTTACCATCTTTTTCTACATGTTCCAGTACAGTGTATAACACATCCACATTATCCTCCTGATCCAGTGTCCAATTGCACTCTTTCTCCTTCTCATAGGGTGATGGAATGGAGCTGGCCTCCCACAACCCCCCTGTGGTCTGAGATGGGGAAGGGAGGGGTTAAAGGTTTTGGGAGTGTTCTGAACGATCAGTTCCAAACCAAAAATTGGGAGGGTTTGCTTGAGAAGGTGTTAGCCCGATTGTCTAAATGAAAATAAATATAACCACAATTGTCCTACCAAGGATGTCCCAAGACTAGAAGGTTTTTTTAAACTGCTCAACTCCTGGTTCCAGAGTTTTGAAGAAGAGGTTTCAGATCAAGTGATTATTGGGGGACGTAAATATAGATATTCAAATAGACGGAAAGTGTGTTTGCTAAATGACTTGTTAGGAACAGCAAAGTTAGCAATTTGGAAAACAAAGGTCTAAAGCTGGCTTCCACAGAAGGAGATGTTTAAAGGTAACAGTTCTCTAAGGTGTGGTGTGCCCATCTGGCTTTATGTGTGTGTTACAAAGATGAATTGGTGAAATGAGTTATTGTGGGTGGGAGACTGGCTCTTGGTTATGTTTTTATATTTACCTTCTTTTGTAAAGTGAAAGATTGGTAAAACAAAAGGGGAAAAACTAACCGTTTATGTAAAGCTACAATAAATGTCTTGTTAAACCTCTCCTCTTTTGTTAAACACTCTCCCCTGCTCACTCTCTCTTTCTCCCTTCCTCTCTTTTTTTCCCTCCCACTTTCTCCCACCCTCTCTCTCTTTCCTTCCCTCTCCCTCACATTGCTTCTCACTTGTTCACTTCCACTGCTATTCTGTTCTCTTGCACCAGGGGGAGCATGTTCCTTTAGAGTCAGACCCTAAACACTGTCTCACTACTGGACACTTGCAGAACCAGAAGAAGAGATGATCACCCAGAAATCGCCTTCTCTCAGGACATTAATAACAAATCAAATGTTCCTCAATATTTTAAAGCATTAAATCACTAATTTCTCTGTCCGTCAATGACGTGTAAGTGACCTCCACTCACGAGCGCTAATTTTCATCTCCTTTAAGGGCTCATCTGATAAACCTCCCTTGAAATAGTGATCAAAGTGTTATGACCATCTAGTTTAGTGATGCCTCACAAGGGGTGTAAGATAATGATAGATAGATGAATTATGACCTTCACTTGTTAGTACACTAGCCAACAAGCCTGTTAGCGAGCTAGTTTTATGATTAACTGGCCCACCCAGCCTTGGGTGCAGTGGCTTCTCTGTAATTAATGATTGTGTGGTAAGAGTAAAGAGACTGTTAAAGCACAAACACACTTATCAGTAATGTTTTTCTTGTTTCAGGTTCATGCTCCAACACTGAGGAATAGTCCAGATCGATGTAAACATATATACTGTATGAATGTGGATTTTGGAATCTGTTCAAGGTAATCGGTCTTTAGAAAAACTGCAGCTACTCAGTGAATAGTACATTTCAGTCTGATAGCTCTGATTTGGAGTTTATTATAGAATAGACTTTATTTGGTACATAGACATTACAGCACAGTGAAATTCTTCCTTCCCATATCCCAGCTTGCTCAGAAGCTAGGGTCAGAGTGCAGTGGCAGCCCCTGAAGCACAGAGGGTTAAGAGCCTTGCTCAAGCTTGGCTATACCGGGGCTTGAACCCCCAGCCTTCCGATCAGTAACCCAGCACCTTAACTACTGAGCTACCACTCCCATATAACAAGCTTTTGGAGGGACAGAGTCTGTTCCTAAAAAGAAAAATATATAATAATTAAACACAGATCTATGTTTAAGGCAAAGTGCCACAAGAGCTGAATTTCCTGAGCATTTGATTAAACATTTATTTAGACACACAACCTTTTAGAGTACCACAAAACGCACACGCTGCTGAGGAGCAGGTGGTAGTCCAAAAGGGGTTGAGGCTTGTAATGTGTTATGTCACAATGATTAACAGTGTGTCAAAGAAACGCCCGAGTTTTATTTCAGAAGATAAACCCTGCTCAGAAAGGAGGTGTTTCACGCAGGACTTGGTGGCTCAGTGGTAAGAGCCTTGCCTCTCATATGGGAAGTAGTGAAAGAGGTAAGTAGAAAAGATAGGAGAACAGAAGTTAGAGTAGACGGGGGTTGTAAGAGTAGATAGGCGGGGCAGGGGTCAGAGTAGATAGGGGGGGGTGAGTTATGAGAGTGGATGGAGGAGGACTGACCCACCCAGGAGGAGGAGGACCCAGGAGGCGGCGGCTCGACCCAGGAGGACCCAGGAGGCGGCGGGTCGACCCAAGTCAAGTCAAGTCAAGTTTATTTGTATAGCGCTTTTCACAACAGACATTGTCTCAAAGCAGCTTTACACAAATCAACAGTGATGGTGAATGGTGTGCATTTGTCCCTGATGAGCAAGCCGTGGCGACTGTGGCAAGGAAAAACTCCCTTAGATGTTATGAGGAAGAAACCTTGAGAGGAACCAGACTCAAAAGGGGAACCCATCCTCATCTGGGTGACATCAAGAGTTTGATCATAAATCTTTCAACAATACAGAACACTGGAGAGTGAGAACTAACATGATTACTGGAGTATAAGATTATAAGTAACCCAGGAGGACCCAGAAGGAGGAGGCGGCGGGTCGACCCAGGAGGACCCAGAAGGAGGAGGCGGCGGGTCGACCCAGGAGGAGAAGGTGAAGGCGGCGGGTCGACCCAGAAGGGGGAGGCGGCGGTGGCGGGTTGACCCAGGAGGAGGAGGAGGCGGCGGTGGCGGGTCGACCCAGGAGGACCCAGGAGGAGGCGGCGGCGGCGGCGGCTGGACCCAGGAGGCGGCGGCAGCGGCTCGACCCAGGAGGACCCAGGAGGAGGTGGCGGCGGGTCGACCCAGGAGGAGGAGGACCCAGGAAAAGGCGGCGGCGGGTCGACCCAGGAGGAGGAGGAGGCGGCTTTAACAGTGTGTCAAAGAAACGCCCGAGTTTTATTTCAGAAGATAAACCCTGCTCAGAAAGGAGGTGTTTCACGCAGGACTTGGTGGCTCAGTGGTAAGAGCCTTGCCTCTCATATGGGAAGTAGTAAAAGAGGTAAGTAGAAAAGATAGGAGAACAGAAGTCAGAGTAGACGGGGGGGGGTGAGTTGTAAGAGTAGATAGGCGGGGCAGGGGTCAGAGTAGATAGGGGGGGTGAGTTGTGAGAGTGGATGGAGGAGGACTGACCCACCCAGGAGGAGGAGGACCCAGGAGGCGGCGGCGGCGGCTGGACCCAGGAGGCGGCGGCTGGACCCAGGAGGTGGCGGCGGCGGCTCGACCCAGGAGGACCCAAGAGGAGGAGGACCCAGGAGGAGGCTGCGGCGGGTCGACCCAGGAGGAGGAGGACCCAGGAGAAAGCGGCGGCGGGTCAACCCAGGAGGAAGAGGCGGCGGGTTGACCCAGGAGGACCCAGGAGGAGATTCCAAAAGCCACATTCATACAGTATATATATTTACATTGATCTGGAACCTTTCTGTGTTGGTTTTTGTGCTCCAACAGTCTTTAAGCGTTCCCCTGGTACCCTTACTCTTACATCATGATATACACATGAGAACATGGGTTGTAGTTTTCACTGCCATACACACATTTCTGAGCTGAAGTAAATCTTAGCCAGACAGCAGCAACACCCCCGGCAATGAGTTTGACCTACATCGCAATCATGGTGATTAGAATATCACGATCAGTAGAACCCTAGACAAAATTGTACAGTTACCAGGTTAACGTTTGGATTAGTTTACAGGACACTTAAATGTTGGAGAAGTGTATATATAGTGAGATTTAAAGGATTTGGGACGTCCAGTGCTCCAGCAGGCGAGATCTTCACATCCTGCTTCTGATTCACGTTCTCGGTGATGATGAGCAGAAACTCTACTTCATACAGTGAAGCGCTGAAGGGAGCACGCTAGAATCAGACACATCCGAGCCGTCACGCACCATATCCTCTTCTTAACTGGGGAACAGCTCCAGCTGCCAAAACTGTGGGTCTGCATACACTGTCTACACACACAAAACTGTAAGACAGTAATTAAATAAATAAATGTATTTTATATATATATATATATATATATATACACACACACACACACACACACACACACACACACAGTAATCCCATGTATATCCCACTTTAATCCCCCACTTTACCACGTTTTATCGCGGAATTGCCTTTGTCACATAACTAATTAGTTTGGCTGATTTTCCCAGTCTCTCACGGAGAGCACCATAGTCCAAAACACTTATAGAGAATAGTTTTTATGAAGTTTTATGTTGAACTAATAAAATGTATTAATTAAAATATAATTATTAATTATAAAATGAAGTAAAATGTTAATACAGTACAATAAGTAAAGACTGCTGTGACGCCTCTTTTTTGACGTTTTTTGGGGTGTGGCGTCTGTTTATCGCAGGCGCTTTCGGAAACGGGGGATTACTATAGATCCTACCTCTTCTTTCGGGTGCTCCCATTAGGGGTCACTACAGACCTTCACTTCTCCAGGCTCTCCTCCACCTGCTCCCTACTCTCACCACAAATCACAAGATCATCCACAAACATCATAGTCCACAGAGACTCCTGCCTGACCTCGTCCATCAACCTGTCCATCACCACTGCAAACAGGAAAGGGCTCAGAAATTTCGCAGTAACATTTCAAAACAGAGTTTGTACTAATAAATTACATAAAAATCTTTAAAAAACTATTTTAATATTGTATTTGTTACAGGCCCCGTGCAAAAGGCCGTGTGAGCAGATTAAAAAGTCCCTGTAAAAACAGGAATAAATGAGGAGACAGGAGCAAACGTGTCTGTGTCTCACACAATCCCCAGCAATTGTGAGAGCACCTGTGCGATACTGCTCCTTCACGCAAATCCTCAGTTCATTTTCAAAATAAGAGTCCCGATCCTTCTCAGCAATACACAACATTTCAAACGTTGCAGTTTTCAGCTCTCCATGAAATTGAACATAAGAAATATATGTAACAGACAGTATTTTAAACTTTGTGGTTTTTCAGCTTTCAATTACATTTAACATATTCAATATATATAAAACGAAAAACAGGGTATAGAAAACAAACTTTGTTCGTTCAAAATCACAATACCCATAATGTGTACATACTTTAGGGTGTCACATCCTCCCCAACAAAATAAAATAGGCTCCAGTTACAAAAAAAACTCACACAATTAAACTCTTCAACACATCTATTTGTTTCAATATACTGGCATTGGATATGTGAATGGTCCGGATGTGTTCATGTCAGTGTAAGGTGATATCTGAAAGGAGTGTGTCAAAGGTGTTGTCCACACAGGTAAGTATGGGACTGTATAAGCTGCTATGTAATTGAGTGTGTTCTGGGGTTGTACTGAGGGTTGACCTAGTGTCTCATATGTGAACATTAACTTTGGTTTTCGTTCCCGTGCAGATCGTCTTATGAATATCGGGTCTTCTTCTGCTGGATCGTCCCTTGCATCATTCATCTGTGGACTTTCCACTTCACTGTCTTCACTCCTTGGTGAGGATATGGAGCAGTGAACTGCTTCATCCATTGGCTGACTACTGCTTTAGATATCTTCCCCTTGTAGTGACACTGACATTTGATCTTGTTCTCCACAGGCAGGTACTGGTGACAACATTTCTACCTGAAGATTCTCCTGATTTGGTTCTGGACTTGGTAGGTAAGTATTCTCTCTTCTAGGTTCTGTCCAACTAGCAGGAATCCTCAACCAACACTCCAGTATCACTCTCATCCGAATCAGCCTCTTCTCCTGCATGGTAAGCGAGCTCCTTGCCTTGTGTCTCTCTGTCCCTTTGACTGTTTTGCTTACGCTTCACAGGTTTCCCAGGATCCAATGGAGTTTCCACAGGTAAGTCATTTACCAATAACAGCAGGTTTCGATGCAGAGTGCGTGTTCCCTTCTTGCTTCCATTTTCAGGGCTCACCTTATACACCGGGTTGTCAGCTACTTGTTCTGTGACCACATAGATGTTTTTCTCCCAGTATGGTCTGAGTTTTCCCGGACCTCCTCGCTCACTAAGATTTCTGACCAATACCCTGTCTCCGGGTCTTAGCACTACACCTCTGACTTTAAGGTCGTACTGGGCTTTGCCTCGTGCACTTGCCTGCTTGCTGTTTTCACTTGCTATTTGGTATGCCTCACCCATTCTTCTAGCCCACTGTTCAGCAAAACCTCGGGGTGTTTGCCCCTCATCTTCTTCAACCAGCCCGAATATCAAATCAATTGGGAGGCGAGGATGTCTTCCGTAAAGCAGGTAGAATGGAGAGTACCCAGTTGACTCATGACGAGTGCAATTGTAGGCGTGTACAATCTGGGGTAGGTGATCTTTCCACTTTGCTTTTTCTTTGTCAGCCATCGTTCGGAGCATCTGGAGGAGAGTCCGGTTAAATCTCTCACAGCTGGGTTCCCTTGAGGATGATATGGAGATGTTCTTGAGTGACGCACTCCAGCCAATTGTCTGAGACTCCGGAACAGTGCATTCTCGAACTCTCTGCCCTGGTCGTGATGTAGCTTTCCAGGGTAGCCGAAGCGAGGGATGTAGTCACTGAACAACCGCTCAGCCGCTGTCCGTCCGGACTTATTTCTCATAGGGTAAGCTTGAGCGAATCGTGTAAAGTGGTCTATGACAACTAATATATATTCATACCCTCCCTGACTCTGTTCCAAGTGCAGAAAATCGATGCAGACAAGTTCCATTGGCGAGCTGGAAGTTAAACTCCCCATAGGTGCTCGTACATGTGTCACTGGTTTTTTTGCTTTGATGCATGGGCACTTTTTAGTAATGTACTCCTCTACTTCTTTCTTCATGTGTGGCCAATAGAACCTCTCCCTCATTAAGTGGATGACTCTTTCTTGGCCTACATGTCCCATCCTATTATGCAGGTACTCTAAAGCCAGTTGTCTATACTTTGTTGGAAGAACAAGTTGTTTTCTTCCAGCCACGTGCCGATACAGACACCCATCTTCCAAAGACAGCTTGCTCCACTCTCTCAAGAGTTTCCTGGCTGGACCCCTCACACTTCTCCTACTGTCTTCATCTGGCACCTTATCTGTCTCTTTCATCTCCATTATCCTAAAGATCACTGGGTCATCCCTTTAAGCTTTGGCGAGTTCATCCTTGCTTACAGGCGGCAACAAGGGGGCAGAGGAAGATTGGTCCATGTTTGCGTGAGCCATATTCAGTGCTGCAATCCAAGCCACATCCTTCTTCCTAGCTGCATGAGTTCCATCCCAGATTGCTCGTATCACCTCTAGTGAGAGATCCTCTGTGCACTCTGCAACATATTTCCCCATATCAAGAGGAAGGCGTGACAACGTGTCAGCATCAATGTTGGCTTTGCCAGGTCAGTGCTTGATATCGAAGCGAAAATCCGCCAGTTCTCCCACCCATCGATGGCCTACTGCATTCAATTTTGCCGTGCTCATGACGTAGGTCAAGGGATTATTGTCGGTGTAGATGGTAAAGTGCGGGGCGTAAAACAAATAATCCCTAACCTTCTCACACACTGCCCATTTTAAAGCAAGAAATTCCAGCTTCACACTATGCAGTCGGTAACCCTTTTCAGCTGGAGAAAGGGTCCTAGAGCCGTATGCGATGACCCGCAACCTCCCATCCTGGTGCTGATATAGGATGGCCCCTAGGCCCCTTTCTGATGCATCAGTGTGCAGCACGAATGGAAGGTTGAAGTCTGGGTATGCCAAGACTGGGGGGTTTACCAGCATGTCTATTAGCAGGTCGAGGGTTTTCTGGTGTTCACTGGTCTATTCCACTGACGTTCGCGAAGGCATCTGGGGACCTTTTCTCTTTCCTGGGTTGTACTGGTTCTTTGTTGCCCCTGGCTGAGTCTGGAGTAGTTCGTAGATAGGTTTGGCCACACGTGAAAAGTCTTGTATGAATGGGCGATAATATCCGAGGAATCCAAGGAGTCTCCGCACCTCTCCAACAGTCTGGGGTCTGTGACTCTTCAGTGCTATCACTGCCTCAATTTCGTGAGGGTCGATCCTTACCCTATTGGCCGACACCAAACGACCCACATACCGGACTTCCTGGCGAAAGAGTTCACACTTCTCAGGCCTTAATTTTACTCCGTGGTGCCTAAGAGTCTGAAGGACTTTTCTGATTACTCCTACATGTTCCTCAAATGACCTGGCGTAACACAACACATCATCGTGGTATGGAGCACAGCACTCATCCCTGAGGTCATCCAGCATCCCCTCCATGCTGCGTTGGAATGCTGCTGGTGCATTGGACAGGCCAAAAGGGATTCTTACCCACTCATATAGGCCCCACGGAGTGATAAAGGCGGTCATGTGTCTCGAACCCTCGGCTATGAAGCCCTGGTGGTAAGCCTTTCCCTGGTCAAGGATGCTAAACCAAGAATACCCTCCCAGGGTGTCGATCAGGTCTTGAATCCTCGGCAAAGGGTGTCTGTCTGGTACGGTCTTCTTATTAAGGAGGCGGTAATCCACACACAAACGCAGTGACCCATCCTTTTTCCGAACACAGACTACTGGTGCCTAGTAGGGGGACTTAGATTTCACAATCCACCCTTTCGCTAGAAGGTCTTGGATGTAATCCTTTACTTTCTTGAACAAGGGTTTGGGTATTGAGGAATAGGCACGTTGTACTGGTATGTCATCTTTGAGGTTGATGGACATTTGGAGACTCGGGATGCAGCCAACATCACTTCCATCTCGGGCAAAGGATGCAGACTCCTCATGCAACATTTGCTTAACCACTGCTAGCTGGCCCTCATTTAGATGGCTGAGATCGACAGGTGGATGCCACGGGGTTGAGTTTTCCTCCACCGCTGCCACCGATGCACCATGAACCTTTCCACTGGTCTTTGTTTCATTTGACATGTCCGATTCCAACACTGTCTCAATGGGGTGGACATACCCTAGGATGCTGTTGTGAGGCAGGGTGATGTCGAATGTAGAGTGGTTGCCGACAGGGACTGACACGTATGAACTCTGGATTTCCAAAAGCCCTTCACCCATATCCAGCTGCTCCAACTGCACATTGTCTACATCTGGCTCAAACAGGGCTATAGTGCCAGACTGATCCATTTTGGGTGGTACTCTGCACTTTACCCATGCTACCTGACCTGCCGGTATCAACACGCTGTCTCTGTTTACTCTCAATCGTCCCCACTGTCCACTGTGCTCAGGCGTTTGTACAAAACTAACCAGATTCTTGGCTTCCTCACTCGATACTGCTATTGCACTGGAAAGCAATGAAACTAAAGTAGGAACTAAACGCTCTGGTTGGCCCTGAATTAGCTCTTCTACCACATTAAAGCCAAGCAGCGGCCTCTCAATTGGGATATGGCTCACCAGAAAAGGGACATTAATTGAGAGGTCAGGGTTGTTGTTTCCTTGTAAGTTGACTGTAATGACAGCCCACCCATCAAAGGGTATTAGATCTCCATTGATGGCATAAACTTCTAACTGCTCTGTCATTCCCATTAGCTCCACTAGAGGCCTTACATCTACAGTGGGTAAGTATTTGTCTTTCCAGATTCGATCGATCATGCTTACTTGAGCCCCGGTATCAAGCAGAGCAGTCACCGCAAGGCCATTGAAGTTACACTGAGCCAGGGCTTTTTTTCCTATCAATTTAACAATAGTTTCCTTCTTAGTTCCAGGTGACGATGGACTGTCAATTTGCTGATACCTTTCTTTCTCACAGAGGGTTTGTTCTTTATAGCAGGGAGACATTGTTGTAGGTTTACATTTTACAGAGTCAGGTTTGATCCCCAAAATGGAGTCCTTGGGGTATTGGGACATACAAGGCTCGGTCACTGGTCGTCCCCTGGCAGTGGCCGTTTCCCGTTTCCCTGCGGTTTCTGCTTCCGGAGACATCCACGAGCCCGGTGCCCCTCTTCGCCGCAGAGGAAACAATGAGTGCAGTTCTGTTGACCAGCTTCAACACACCTGGGGCAACCTCTGAGTTTTGCTCCTAGCTGTGGGGGGTGGTCTCTTGTAAAGCATTGACAGGTGTGTTCAGGTTGCGGCCTTAGTGTTGACTGGCGCATGGCATCTACCATACTGGTAAGCGCGTCAATGCGAGCAGTAAGTTGTACGATTGGGTCGTTTTTGATTTTCTTAGGTGGCTCTTTTACTCGGTCAGGTTCACTTTCAAGTTGGGCAGAGCTTGCATTGCTTTGTTTGGGACGAGTTATTTGACCCAATCTTCGTGCTCGCTCGTTTTCATCATTCGTGATTTTTATTACATTTCTCACAATTGCCTCATCTGTGATATTGTGGTCAGCCAAAAGCGGTTTGAGCTCACTCCTGACGTCTTTATACTTGTGCCCCAGGCCCTGATACACAGTGTGAAGAAACACATCCTGGATTGTGGCTGGGCTGTATCTCACATCAGTGTTGGACTGTTTGATAGCAAAGAGTATTTTCTGTTTAAGGCCTATTGCCCTGTACAGGAACTGTTGAGGTGTTACGGTCTCCATCTGTTTTGCACACATTAATTCCTGAAATAACTCTGTGCTGCTTTTGTCCCCTAGGTGTGACTGAAGAAACCTCTTAAGTTCTTCCACTGTCATATCTTCCTTATTCATAATCATTTCTTTGAAGTTACCTGGTTTAATTGCACGTAGTATTCCCCTGACCAATTCAGCTTCACTGAAATTCTCTTTAACTCCATCATCAATCTGTCGACACACACTGGCATATGTTATGTCAGATGCATAGTCACCAATTTGCCCTCCTTGTATCTTAAATTCACGACGCTGCAGGTAGGAGAGGTCTCATAACGAGACTACTTTTTCAGAGATCCCCTGTGAGGTGCATTCAAGAGTCTTATTTATTGGCATGTCACTATTGTGTCTTACAGGTGGGCTTTGAGTGGAGTGCTGTGTATGTGGTGTAAGATACTGAATGAGTTTTCTGCTCAGCTCTTCGAAATCTGCGTGTGTGACTGTAGGGTTGGTATCTAACTCTCTAACTTTCCCTAAATCAGATGCAGTTTTGAGTGTTTCTCCATGCACAGTGTCTGAAGTGATCATGTGACCTGTGGAGGTGTGTATATGTGAAGTGGATACAGGTAAGACATTAACATTACTCTTAACCTCACCATGACCCGGCGCTGTAGCACCATGCTCTAGTATAACAGCCTCTACAGTCCCTTGTAAAACCAAAAGTTCAGCCATACCTCTGTCCTCTGATTCTAACAGGTGAGTGCTGTACATGAAGGCATTTATGTATTCAAGACAGCCCACTTGATCCTCAACATCAAGTTCTGAGAAGTCCTTCCCTGGTATTGGACCGATGCTTTTGGCGACTTGGAACAGTTCAACAGAAGACAAGTTGAGTAAACTTTTCCTGATGTCCCACACCAGGCCCTTGCGTACTCGATCAGCCATGATGACCTCCTTTCCACAGTCCCTCAAGCCACTCGCACAATCACCAGCCCACTCCTCACCGACGTCCTCGCCTATTGGATCACCAACTCACTCAGCGTCCGCACTCGTTTGGTCCTCAGGATCAGGTTTGGTGGATCGACCTCCCTGGGCATCAGGAGTCGATCCCGGACGAGCCCCCAAAAATCTGTTACAGGCCCCGTGCAAAAGGCCGTGTGAGCAGATTAAAAAGTCCCTGTAAAAACAGGAATAAATGAGGAGACAGGAGCAAACGTGTCTGTGTCGCACACAATCCCCAGCAATTGTGAGAGCACCTGTGCGATACTGCTCCTTCACGCAAATCCTCAGTTCATTTTCAAAATAAGAGTCCCGATCCTTCTCAGCAATACACAACATTTCAAACGTTGCAGTTTTCAGCTCTCCATGAAATTGAACATAAGAAATATATGTAACAGACAGTATTTTAAACTTTGTGGTTTTTCAGCTTTCAATTACATTTAACATACTCAATATATATAAAACGAAAAACAGGGTATAGAAAACAAACTTTGTTCTTTCAAAATCACAATACCCATAATGTGTACATACTTTAGGGTGTCACATATTATTAATTTAAAGTAGTAAATAAAACATGACAAGTAATTCACAATTCTTGTTGAGTTTAGTGGTTTTCTATTAAATTGTTCCTCTTCATTTCATAGCTTAAATCTAAGATCCTTTCTATGACTTAATCGATAAAACGCTTCCGCACTGCCCCATACCCCCATAAACATGCCTCATACGCTATACTTCCTGATAATGTTCCTGTCTCTAATGAAAGAAAGAAAGAAAGAGAGAGAGAGAGAGAGAGAGAGAGAGAGAGAGGGGTAAACAAAGAGAGAGAGATGGAAACAAACAAACAGAAAGAAAGACCCCTGAGATTCATGTCACTCTTACCAGTGAGACCCGCACACACAGTCTACACTCCCGACATGCAAACTGAAAGAGATGGATGGAGGTGTAGAGAGAGAATCGGAGTGTAAGAGATATTAGAAGCTTGAGGTGGACATCAGACTGCGTGGAGCTCATCTTCTTGAGCTTCTTCTTTATTGGCGTTCGCATTCTTAAGTGGAGCAATACCGCCATCGACTGTCGGTAGTGGATCAGACTTCTATCCCTACTGTCCAGATCTGCCAGGGCTCAAGCTTTCGATGTTGCTGCGTGTTCAGCTCCTCCATCTACACCCAAACCCTTACTAGTCCAGAGAAGTGGAGTAATCTTAACAATAATAATAATAATAATAATAATAATAATAATAATAATAATAACAGACTGCATCTATAAACTTTCCTCCATCTAGATCCATCTTTTTTTTATTTCTCCATAGTCACTCCATTTATTACTTCATACATCCACGACTTCTGTCCTCCAATCTTATCATTTATTACGATGTGCTTTTACACCATCTTTAGTTTTATGGCTTTGTTTTTCTTCTAAACAGTAAAGCACAGTCTTGAATAAGCCACCATCTCAGGATCTCCCTCAGACTTTCTCAGGCATTGTCTCGGTTCTGCCCCGAGCCCCCTGCGGTGTCACAAACTATAAGAATAACGCGCATGCGCAATTAACACAAAAGGAACAATATAAATTTTTTTTTAAATGAACAACTTTTACTTTAATTTACTTTTTGATCCGATATTAAGTAGTTTCAAAACCAGTGTATCAGTATTAATAACAGAATAATGAAAGCCATTATAATTCATATTAATAAGACTTTCATGGACTGGACTTTTTTGTTCTTTAAACTAATCATGCAAATTATAATCTATCACACAAACCTGCTTCTACATTACTTTCTTTTCATAAAGGGATGAAAGTATGTTGAAGTTTTTCCCCTCGAGCCTGTTTATGTTTCCTCTGACTGATCGCTCAGGATTCTGGAAAAATTAAGCTCTCTCAGAAGGTCCAGATGATGCCGTAGTCCCATGATATATGACTGAGTGACAGAACGCTGATTTGTTTGTATAATGAATGCAGGTTCCGGTCCAAGATAAATATCGAACTCACTCATTTCTTAGAAATTCAAGGAAGGTTTGATCCTGTCCATACAACACCAGTACTGAAAGTATGGTAAGGATCGAATCACCAGTCCCTAATACAAACTCGGAAATAAACCCGCCGATGGAAGTGGTGGTAGCATCACGTCCACTGACGTGACCTGGAGCATGTTTTATATATGTTCAGTTATAATGGAATTAAAAAGAGGTTTTATTCAGTCGTTAGAAGTATTCATTGTAAATGCTTTATTCTTGATATATACTTAACACTCTTCGTAGTTTTGATAGTTTTCTCCTTCTTAAAGGAACATTTCTGTTTATTAATCAGGGTTTGTGCTGGCAATGGTTATGGTTTAAAACAATTGGAAACGCATGACGAATAAGTGGAAAGTATTGCTTTATAACTGTTATAACTGTGAGACGTGTGTGTAAGTGTGTTATATGGTGAGGTTTGCATGCACTCTTTACTTAATTATCTTTGAAGTGAACCCCAAAATGAATGTCACCATGTCCGTGTGTAGAATCATTCCAACACACATCACTAACTCCCTGCTCCCTGCTTTAAGAGGCACGGATCAGGTAATGCAAAATATAACACTCGCTCTACATTTTCCTGACAACCATCAATTTTTTTTTACTTTTTGAAGTAATTACAATCAGATTTGTATTTATAGGAACCCTGAAAGATCACGTTCATGCAGGATCGTGATGAAGAGTCGATTGTGTTCCGAGTTATGTTCTCTGCGCTCATTTGCTCCTCACCGTCCACCTGCTGAGATCTGTAAGGACACAGCGACTGTTCAGATATACTTTTTGTCGTTGGTTTTGGACGAGATCTCCTCAGTTCCCAGACAGCGCACTCCCTCCAGCAGCATGGGCGTGCCGTGATGGCGATCTGCAATATTCGAGAATGAAGATACCAGGCTTAATTTTTTCATTATCTTCTAGCAACATTGTGGTAATTTTTCCATCACAACCTACACTAGTTTTGCACTTTGAGGGCCCTATATGGGCTTTCTCTGCTACTCTACAGAAAGCCACAAAGGCCCCTCAAACGGTTAAACTGCCATGGGGTCCATATGGGCCAACCCTCATGGGGCTCTTTTGAAATTAATATAGATTTGCCCTGCCCAAACTGCCCCTACAGTAAACCTACACTTTCTCACAGTGGTGCACACAAACATACACACACACACACACACACACATACATCTACAAATATTTTTTAATGCCATTATATATCATATAAGAAATGATTATCTAACGTGGAAAACCGTGTACACGTGACTGACTGATTCCGGCTGGTTCTCACCCATCACTCTGGCGTGCACTCTGACTTTAACGCTGCTGTCTCTCCTGCTTCTGTTGATGAGTGTGAGCTCATCCTGCACCACTCCTTCCTGCTGAGCGCTGTACTCACACACTACTTTCACTCCTCCTACACACACCGAGAACAAGACAGCACAAGTGTGTGTAATGATTTAAGAAGGTATTACAGAGGCATTACACAGAGAATTGTGACATTTTGAACTCTGTACGACAGAGAAACTAAATAATTTTTACAATAAACAAAACGATATACAGTGAGAAAGACCTTTTTGGGAAAAAAACTCAGAATTGGGGCGGGGTTTAACAACCCTTTTTACTGTAATTGGATATTAAGATTTTGGATTGACAGCTACAGTAAGTAAAGTTCAGTAAATTTTGGAGTGAGTTCTGGTTCCGCTTCTCCGCACACATAGTGTTTGTACGGTGTAGTAATGAAAATAATTTACTCAGTAAAATGTTTGTTATTAATAACTGATTCGTCTGCACAAAAATATTCACTCACCACATACAAAGAACACGAATACTGAACGCGAGAAAACAACATTGACACTGAAATTGTATTATTTATTTCTAGATTCATTTTTTATTTCTAACTTCACCTCCAAGAACCAATTTGGGTCAGTATTATTTTTATACGGAAATCCGTTTTATACGTTTTCTGCGAACGCTGACCTCTAGTGGTAATTGGAGGTTATGGTTGAAATAAAATATGTTAAGAAAGTTTTTTTTTAATTAAAGACTACACTTACATAATATATAACCAAAATGATCGGATAAGTATCCAAGCAGGATGAATAAATAAAGAAATGTAAAAAAATAAATAAAAATAAATAAAATCACTCAACGAACTCAAATTTATCTCTAGCATTAAGATTTACAGCAAACAACTTCCTCAGTGAGCATTTAATTACTGATTTATTATTCATCCAGAGTAAGTAATTAAACAATTCTGGTGGTTTGTAGCTTTGAAAAAAAGAGCATTTTGTTTGTGAGAAAAACAATTTCAACTGTTCATGAATATTATAATTGACGACTTAATTGGACTTGAACTTCTAAAAGCTGTGTATTTATTATTAATGTACTGAAGCTGATGTAACCCCTGTTTTCCTGCTTCCTGTGTCACAGCGTGAGAAACACTGCAGAAGTTATAAATAATTAAAGACAAACACCATAATCGAAAGACAAATACAGCAGATGTAAATATACTGCATCGATCTTTGAAGGTTGGAGGCGGAGTTACCTTCAGGGCAGGGTACGATGTGGGTGGCACGAAGGCGCGGTTTGGGCGTGGCACGTAGCGCTGGAGAGAGCATGCTGTCTTTTCCTAAAGTGGGGACTTGCGGGATCAAGAAGGTGATCTCGTATTTATGTAGGATTTTCAGGAATCCTGCCTGAACACAGAATGTCAGAAACTTCAGTGGAACACAGAGACCAACTAATGCATTTCATCATTACAAAGTGGCACAGAGAGGAAATGTTTAAAATATGTGTGTGTGTGTGTGTGTGTGTGTGTGTGTGTGTGTGTGTTACCTTGACCAGGTAGGTTCCATCAGGTTCAGCGATGGCGGTGATGATCTTGTCATGCTGCGTGTCGTCGCCGCTCTCGCTGAGCACATCGTCCTCCGTCTCGTCTGGGAAATGAACACCTCCGCCTTTAGACGTGGAGCCTGTCGGAGGGACGGTGAGCAAGAGAACAAGATGGTTAGAGAAGAGTGAGACGAAACAGCGAGTGGGAGTGAAAAGGACACACAGGGTGGGTGTGACGGAGCGAAGTGTGTGATGGAGAGACGAGGAAGTGAGGAGAACGGGCTTGTTTGAAAAATAAAGACAAAAATAAAAAGAGTTGAACGAAAATTCGAAATAAAATATAAACTCCATGCCAACAATAACACACACACACACACACACACACACACACACACACACACACACACACACACACTGACTTTTCCTTCCTGTTGCCATGTCAACACAAGGCTGGGATGACGGCGTCAGCGAGATGTCATTGTTAATGGACAACGTCTGGTGTGCGTCTCTGACACCACACACTTCCTGTCCTTCTTCACTTCCTGTCCTGCTTTACTGTCGGTTACACTGAAAAAAGAATTAAACACACACACACCTTCTTTACTGTCGGTTACACTGAAAAAAATAATTAAACACACACACACACACACACACACACACACACACACACACACACATACACACACACAGCCTGGGCACAGAACCTATACAAAGCAAGAAATATGAAGAGGAGAGAAAAACGCAGTGCGGACGCTTGGAAAGTGGAGATCACCGAGTTGTGCTTCACTCAGACTGGTTACATAAAACCTCTTTATTCCCATGTGGATGAAACTCACAGCAGCAGCAGCAGCAGCAGGACTTCGCTCTCACACTGACAGGACAGGAAGCAGCTGGTAAACGCCTCGGATTCACACTGCGACACAGTCACTGTATTCAACCTTACAGTCGTCGTTCCACACAAATCACAATACAATAAAGCCTGTGAAGGTGAAGGATTACAGATCAGCCACACTGCTACTTTACTTCTACATTCTAAACAGATTCAGGACAAGCATTCAAACATCATCATCACCATCATCATCATCATCATCATCACTATCACCAAAATCACCATCACTATCATCACCATCATCATCCTCACTATTAACATCATCATCATCACCACCACCTCCATCATCATCATCATCACTATCACCAAAATAACCATCACTATCATCATCTTCAACACCATCACCATCATCATCCTTATTATTAACCTCACCATCAACAGCATCATCATTACCATCATCATCATCACTATCATCATCTTCAACAGTATCATCATCCTCATTCTTACCATCATCAACAGCAGCAGCATCACCAGAATCACCATCATCATCATCATTCTTACCATCATCATCATCATCATCATCCTCATTCTTACCATTATCATCACCCTCATTATTACCATCATCACCACCATCACCAAAATCACCATCATCATCCTCACTGTCACCAAAAGCACCATCAACATCACCATTACTATTACTATCATCATCTTCAACAGCATCATTACCATCACCATCATCATCCTCATTACTAACATCATCATCACCAGCATCACCAGCATCACCAGCATCATCATCATCATCATCATCATCATCATAATCACCATCATTGTCATCATCACCACCAACATGCTGGGGTTTTTGTCCTGTTTTTAAAGTGTGTGTGTGTGTGTGTGTGTGTGTGTGTGTGTGTGTGTGTGTGTGTGTGTGTGTGTGTGTGTGTGAGAGAGAGAATCAGTGACTCGGCTATATAGGATTAAATTTTACTGCTTTTTTGTTTTCTCTGTGAGATTCTGCCGCATCTCGTAAATAATAAAACTGACCTTGTTCCAGACGTCCTTCACCTCTACTTCCATCACAACTCCTCCTCTACCTCCATATTTACCTCTACCTCCACTCATCCTCTATCTCCAGGACTCTCTTGGTTCTCATCTTCATCCTCTCATCCACTCATCTTCATCCTCTCTTGGTGCAGCATTTGAATCCTCTGGGATTGTATTAAAAAGTCAGAACCGTGAACTCTGGAGATATTTGGACCGTGACGTCTCCTGTGTGATGTGATAAACGCTGATGTGTGCATGGTGCTTGGTATGTAATTTGATCACTTTTCGATTGATCAGATCGCAGTGTTTACACATGAGTCTAATATGAGTCTGATTTAGTGTCTGATCTTTAAATCTTCTCTCTGACACACAGGAGGTCTGAGTGTAGTTTTGGTGCTGCTGAACTGTAGGTGGGTATTTATAATTGAATGCTCGTTCTGATACATTACAGACGGAGGCTCCAGTGTCCCCACTTTGTACCAGTCGGGTGTTAAGCTGTAACTATAAAGTGGTTGCTGAGGGATCGAGTGTTTACAGCGACTTTAACGTAACTGATTACAGGAACCAGGTTGATTTGCAGATGTAACTATAAAGGGATACAAATTATGTCGTTTTAAAGAAGCTGATGTGGTGTGAAAACAAATAAAACACTTGCAGATGTGCAGAAATGGGAAAATAATCTATCTAATCAGGAGGATAAGGGAATTCTGGGAATTCTGCTTTATTTCACCTCCGCTATTTTCCTACAGCAGCAGGACTCCGAGTGGGGTGTAGTTTTAGAGGAAAGAGACTGAGGATGATGATGAACCTGATTATCACCAAAAGACTTCACTGATGACAGAAATAAATAGTATTATGTCCTAATTATGCACACACACACACACACACACACACACACACAGAGCGGTAGGACTTTCAGCTCAAACAGATGGAGCATCAGCGTGATATTTTTTGGGGGGAAAAAATAAATGAGCCGCATATTTTATTTATTTATTTATTTATTTAACACCTGGAATAGAGCACAGCTGGGTTTGCAAAAGAAAATAAATAAATAAATAAATAAACATTTTACATCAGATGCTCACCAGTATAGAGTTTAGCGTCAAGGTGATGGTATTTGATTGGACATCGTGTTCACACACACACACACACACACGCACACGCACATACACATACACACACGCACGCACACATACATGCGCGCACACATACATGCGCATACACTTAAGCACATACACACTCAAGCACACACACACACACACACACGCACACGCACACACGCACGCACGCACGCACGCACACACACACACACACACACACTATAATGCGGTCTGTAACAGAAGAAAAGCACACAGACCTGTGTATCGGTTCTCTGGCTCTGTCTCTCTCTCTCTGATGCGGGAAGAAAACTGGTTTGTGATCTGATGCGCTCGCCCCCTTGTGCGTGTGTGTGTGTGTGTGTGTGTCTGAGGTGTGTCTTCTGTCCTTTCCGACGCGGAGGCGCAGCCAGCACCTTTCACGCAACACGTCAAACAGCGGAGATGCTGCACCCATTGGTCATCTGGACCTCATATTAAACCACGCCCTTAATCTCACACACACACACACACACACACACACACACACACACACACTTGTTTTTGCTACATGGTGGGGACACCGATTTCTAAATACATTAAGGCCACAATTTTAAGTCAGACGTCTCTTTTGTATTTTTTGTTTCTTTATTTTTAGAAACAAATTATAAATTATAAATTAACTGCAGATTACCCAATATATATGCAATTATAACTGTGTATAACATTAACGAAAATGAAGATTCAGACCATAACTAAAGTGTTGTTTAAAAGGAAGAATTTAACTGTTTTTATTTATTAATTATTTTTTATCATCGCTTGTATTTAATTAGACAATTAGAAAGTAAACAGTAAAAAAAAGTCGTACCTCACTGCCTGTTTAACACATTCAACTCTCTTCAATTCTGAAATTCTGAATGTTTATGTTACATCATCATGGTCTAAAATAAATAATGATGTGTGCATACTGGAATCTGTTTAAATTAAAACAGAACGTGCACGTGATCAACCGTGAGATATATTGCTATAGTAGTAGAAGATATTTGATGTACAACCACCTGAAAAGTTTGGACATTTGGGCAATTCCACAAAAACAAGAATCTGTGACATCTTGAATCTCTTTAACATTTATTTGTCAGCAACTTGAACTAAAATGTTTCTGAACATGTTGCCTTAAACAAACATATGAAAAAAAAAACATCCATTAAAGGCTTTTCACCTTTACATTGGGATAAGACACACTCACTTCATTTAGTTCCACAGATTTGGTTGAAGGCTTGCAGATTGCTAAGGGTGTTCTTATCACCTGACATCATCGCCTCACATTCAATAACGTTTGCCATCTTCTTGAGGTTGTGCCCAAACTTCAATAAGCCTTATAAACCCACATGGCTTCTTTTCGATTCTTCAACACATGTAACTCATATTAAAAGAAGGCCAAACAAAGCTTTAAAGAAATACAAAGAAATAAAGCAATCTTTTCAACAGGTCTCTATAATTAGATTTACAGTTTAATGTCACAAAGAAGACAAACTATTAGATTTCAAAATAAAAATAAAAATGCATCCTTTACAATGGTGGGGCATGAACCCACAACCTTGTGGGGAGCTACTGATTGGTAAACCAAGAACTTACCTACTGAGCTATCACTTCTGACTGGTGAAAGCAGTCAATAAGCCTAATAAACCAACATGGCTTCTTATCGATTCTTCAACACATGACATTAAAAGCTGGCTAAACAAGGCTTTCAAAAAATACAATTAAATAAAGCAATCTTTTCAACAGGTCTCTTTAATTAACAAATAGATTTACAGTTTAATGTCACAAAATAGACAAACTATTAGATTTCAAAATAATTTTTTTTTATACTTTACAATGGTGGGGCTTGAACCCACAACCTTGTGGAGAGCGACTGATCGCTAAACCAAGACCTTACCCACTGAGCTATCACTTCAGACTGGTGAAAGCATTCAATAAGCCTAAAAACCCAACATTGCTTCTTATCGATTCTTCAACACCTTGTGGGGAGCTACTGGTCGGTAAACCAAGACCTTACCCACTGAGCTATCACTTCTGACTGCTGCGAGCAGTCAATAAGCCTAATGAACCAACATGGCTTCTTATCGATTCTTCAACACATGTAACATATTAAAAGTAGGCTAAACAAGTCTCTCAAAAAATACAAAGAAATAAAGCAATCTTTTCAACAGGTCTCTTTAATTAACAAATAGATTTACAGTTTAATGTCACAAAGTAGACAATCTATTAGATTTCAAAATAAAAATAAAAATTTGTCCTTTACAACAGTGGGGCTTGAACTCACAACCTTGCGGGGGGGGGGCTACTGATCGGCAAACCAAGACCTAAACCACTGAGCTATCACTTCTGACTGGTGCAAGCAGTCGGCTTCTTTTCCATACTTCAACACATGTAACTCATATTAAAAGTAGACCAAACAAGTCTTTAAAAAATACAAAGAAATAAAGCAATCTTTTCAACAGGGTTCTTTAATTAACAAATAGATTTACAGTTTAATGTCACAAAATAGACAAACTATTAGATTTCAAAATAATTTTTATTTTTTTTTACCTTTTACAATGGTGGGGCTTGAACCCACAAGCTTGTGGGGAGCCACTGACTGTTAAACCAAGACCATACCCTCTAAACTATCCCTTCTGACTGGTGTGTGCAGTCAATAAGCCTAATAAACCCACATGGCTTCTTATCGATTCTTCAACACGTAACACTAAAAGTAGGCTAAAGAAGTCTTTCAAAAAATACTAAGAAATAAAGCAATTTTTTCAACAGGTCTCTTTAATTAACAAATAGATTTACAGTTTAATGTCACAAAGTAGACAAACTATTAGATTTTAACATTTTATTTAAAATTTGGCACAACAGGCACAAGCATCCGTGTACGATGTACGATACATTGGATACACAGCTGGGATGAGCGAATCTCTCCCCTGTGAGATGCCCCACGCTTGCTAGCGCTCGACAGAGTAAAGTTGTCTCAGTGTGTATTTCTATCTGTTTCAAAAGGTTTTAAACAGCAATTAAAGTGAAAAAAAAGCATGTCTTCCAAATGCCCAAGTATGTCTAGTGCTGGTAGTGAAAAAAAAAACAAGAGGAAAGCCATCAGTTTAGAGCAGAAAATGAAAATTATTAATCAGCATGAAGCTAAAAAGTTTGTCATAGTCATAACACAATCTTCAACTTACGATATTTTTAACTTATTTTTAACTAACAAGTCGTCGTAGCATATTTCCATCGTAAGTGGGGGACTTAATACCATTTGTATATATTGTAGTGAAAAATCAAAAAGATAATACAGTAGAGTTAAAATAGCAGCTGCCAATTTTAGACGACTGTATATTATCAGGACCTGGTGGTTTGTTAAACATTTTTTTTTTTGGATGTTTATTGAAAGTAAACGCTTTGTGAACTCTGTTTTATGTATGCAGAAAGGCTCAGTCAGAAAGTAAAAAAAAGTGTATTATCATTTACTTATCATGATTTTTTACTTATCATGATTTATTCCTCTGGCATACAACAGTCCATGTGAAATTAGGATTGAAAGACCTGGAGTTGGCGTGTTTGAATATAGACAGATCAACAATAAATTACATTAAGGGCTTTAGTTTTAACAGATCTATTATATTCAAATTATTTCATGCATTTTCATTTAATCTAACAAAAATAATTTGCTTAGTAATAACATCATTTGTGGCTCAGTGTACCCTGAAGTTTCATTCTGGTGCATCAACAGTAAATGTATTCCATTTTGTTAATTTTATAAATTAATATGCATTTATAAGTAAATAGTATAATAATCGATTGTGTAATATACATTACATTTATATTTTATTACTGACCGATAGATGGCGCTAAAGAGTGGGAAGGACGTGACACACACTTCCAGAACAATGTAACGGTGAGGTTGGCAATACCATGTGTGATCTGTAGGGGGCGTGTGATCACTGGGCATGTCTAGACACTGTTTGGGAGGTGCTTGTATGGCTTTGCCCGTGGGGACCTAAATTGAGGCATTTGGGTCCCCAAGAGTCATTGTGCATTTAGGTTGAAGTCCCCACCGGGATAGGAGAACAAGAAAACACACACACACACACACACACACACACACACACACACACACACACACACACACACACACATTTCAGAGTCAGGTGAAACCAAGCAGGTGCTGATGATCATCATTTTCATCTGTAGGTTGATCTTTTTGTAGCTTCAGATCCATGTCACTTTAAGATGTTGTTGATTTGGTCAATCCGAGACCCTCTAGCAGGTGTACAATAACATCAGCCTTTTCGCGTCCTTCCAATGGATGAAATCGCGCATCAGTGCTCACAAACCACATCTGTAGCAAACTGCACAATCTCAAATACATTCATTTGGATTTAATAGCTGTATTTTTTAAATACCACAATGACTGGCAGAGGAAAAGAAACTGATTTGACTGATTTTACACTTACAGGAACATTTACAAGTCGGACTTTTCAAGAAAAGCCGGACATGGTAAGGAAAAGTCGCCAAAACAGTTCAAAACATTTACTTTTTTTATGAAACATTTACACTTTTGCGTTTTCTTCCCTGTAGAATTTGCAGAAAAAACACAATTTGCCTTCATTTCAAATCCTCAGGAAAAACCTTAATGCCGTAAATATCAATGATTCTGTTAGAGATGATGTATGTGGAGGTGCAGTTGTGGCTACAGTGAAAGGAGAAGTGTTAAATTGGGTTTCTTGCTTTAGTGACGATATTCATTCTCACTGTGTGAGATTCCTGTGTGTGATGCAGCTCTCTGATTTACTGCAATTATATTATATAATATATATAAATATATATTATATTATATATATAAAATACTATAAACAAGGACAACATCAAGCTGTTATTAAATTTTATATATATTTAGAAAAGTGAGATACAACAGAAGGTAGAGATAGTGAAGCATCTTATAGTTGTAAAATACAATAAAATGTTATTCACACACACACACACACACACACACACACACACACACACACACACACACACACACAAAGAGGTCTCTTTTAATGAAAACTAATTTCCAAAAAATGCAACTTTTCCTAGATATTGTACTCCCATACCTGACTACAGCGATACAGCGTGACAGAAAGAAACCTGTTTAAATGTTAATATTGAGGACCTCAGCACACAAAGTCGTACGTGAACGTGAACTTCCGTCACTGTGAGCACGAAGCACCGGATCAGTCAGAAGTGAGAGAGTATTTCACTGTGAGCATAGAGAGCAGAGACACTCCATGTCCTCTCTACACATCTCATAGCGGCTGCGGAACATCTCAGCATGCAGAGCTGGACTATGGCAGCACAGGAAAAACTATCTACAGACAACAAGGTACGCTTAGCTAGCAAGTTCCTTAAGATCGTCACTAACAACAAGGAATTCTGATGTGATAAATAAAAACACTTGACAGAACAAATCCACTTCATCTGAGCTATCTAATATAGCTCGCTTATACAACGTACCGCTGTCCATTTCTCACTCTCAAGTTCATGAAGATGGTCAGTGACATTCATTCAGACGGAGCGATGGAATAAATGACTAAAGGAGCCTTGTTTTTGCCAGATTTGTTGGTGCAGGGACTGAAACATGGATATAAGGTTTCGGTAAAGAAGTAAACGTTACTGAAAATAAGTGTCATGGTGTCAGCGTTATAGAAAGACACTTGTCCTTTTTCATAGTCGATGTAAATCCCAACCCTCTGAGGTTTGGGGTTCAGGTAAATCGGAATCAGCGGACTGGAACGGAAGGCGTATTCGTGCTGGTCCCGCAGACTCAGGAGCCAGTAGCCGTTAGCCGGACTGACCGAGATCTTCCCCTTGCGGTTGCTCGAGCGATTAACAACGCCTACGTCCCAGTCTGTCTTCTCACCCACGTGGACCTCCCAGTAGTGACGTCCTGAGCTGAAGCCCTGGCTGCCGAGCACACACACCACACGGTCGAAGCGTTCGGGCGTGTCCATCACGGCGTTATAACGATCACTGCAGTACACCTGCTTAAGGTCATCAGAGATCATCAGTCTCGGGTGGGCAGAGTCTCGATCCAGAGTCACGTTCACTGAGAAAGGAGCAGAGATCGGGGTTAGAGCATTCAAATAAAAATAAGGTATGCCATTATGGGAAAAGAAATTAATGACGGAGTACTGTGATGTGACCTAATATGAAGTCGATTAGTACATTTTATAGCATTAAAAAAAAAGGGATAATGAATATAAAATTTAGACTAAATTCCAGGAGTGTCCACACGGGGGAAGTAGAGTTCACATATGAAGGTTGATCTGAAAGATCATTTGGAATTTGTTCAAAGCGACAAGAAGCAATTGAGGAAAATAACTTACATGCATGGTCCTGCATCTTCCAAAGTCCTACAAAACACACACACACACACAAACACACACATTAAAATAATGACATGCTAAATGTTATTTACCCCTTCGAGTTCTGCAAAGAGAACGACATGAAGAACAGCTAAAACTCACGAGATTGTTGTTTTACAGGTGATTCTGCCGCAGAATACAAACCTATAAAACGCACACACACACACACAAACAAAAATATATTATAAACACCCTGACTGATTAGCCATGACTTAAAAACACCTCTTGATAGCATAATATGTCTAGCCCCGCCCCTTTTTCAGCCCCGCCTCTGCATTGTTGATTACTCTGTGATAAATTGAGTCCATGTATGAAACTGATCTCATGACCGTATTCGTGCTTGATATTGAGATGAGTGTTGCGGTGTGTGTTTACACATCTGTGGAAGCTTCCTCAGGTCCTCCTGGACCTTATCCACCATCTGAGTGACGTTTTTAAGGACCATGCCAGTTGTGGGTTCAGGGGTCAAAGTCAATTCGGTCAGGCTTTTCTCGGGTTGGGCGGTAGAGAGAGACGAATACGTCTGAGGAGAGAGAGAGATAGAGAAAAATATTGTATATTGATTTAAAAAATCTGAATTAAAAAACAGTAGCTGCTCGATTCTCCTCTAATAAACTAGCTGGCGTTAGTAAAGTCACACAGATACACAGACAGTTTCCCGGACGTGACAGGTTCGCTACGAGCAGTGCTTATTACACAGAGCTGATGGAAACGAGCGGCTGATTACTGTATAATGAGTGGGAACAATGATGACTGCTTCTCCACGTCTCTCTGGTGACAGAAACGAATAAAGAAACTCATTCTCAGCTAAGCTATGTTTTCTCTTCACGCAAAGGCATTCAAAGTTTTATTAAAAGCACAGCAGGATAAAATCCTGAGTCGGTATCTGCTGAACCAGGCACAGCGTGTGTGGTATTTTAAAAGGAATCCTGTCAAAGACAAAGAAGGATGAGAAGATAAAAGTGAAAAGGGTTGAAGGTAAAAATAACACACACACAAACACACCCACAACTGAGTCAGATTTTCTGAACAATAACAAAAGATTGAATGAAGAGAATAAAATATAAATTGGACAAGTTTGTGGACACCTGAGCATAAAATTGCTGCTTCTTTTTTGACTATCCTATTCTACATTTGTTTCATGTGCTCTTTTAAAAACTTTCAGTTTTCTGGGAAAATGTTCCACAAGATTTGTATGGAGATGTGTGGAGTTTAGATCAAGTATTTATAAGAAGAACATCCCGAGGTGACGCACCTAGCCATGGATTATCACTTCACATACAAGCTGTGATTGATGTTTGCAGACCAAAACTGATACAATGGATCAAAATAATAATTTATTTTCCTCACACATTTTCTATACAACTTGTGGCGACTGCTGCTCACACACACAGATAAAGTAGTGCCACAGGTTTTAATCAAAAGCCATTAGAAAGCAAATTTCTCTAATAATAATAATGAAGCTGTTGGAGTTAACTACTGGTGCTGCTTTTCTCCAGTTCATCTTCAAATACATCTTGTGCCTCGAGTCTTTCACGAAAATATCCGTATTCACAATATAAGTTCCCCCACACACAAAAACTTAGGACGGTCCAATCCACTATTCAAACCTGAACTTCCAGCCAATCACAATCCACTATTCACACTTGAACTTCCAGCCAATCACAATTTACTATTCGAACCTGAACTTCCAGCCAATCACACTGACCCTGTAATAAAAGTAGATATATATGGATTTCAACATTTTTAGACCTTTGTTAATACAATCATGATGCAGAACATTTCATGGTTGTTGTACTGACCTTGAAGAAGCTGAAGTGGTCATTAGACTGAGAGAGCTGAGACAGTGTGCTGCTCCTCTTCCTTAGTTCACTGATCTCCAGCTGAAGGTCCCGGATCAAGGCCTGTGAGCGAAGTTCCGCAGCAGCACGACCCATCTCCACGACCTCCAACACCTCTGCCTGAGCTCTGTCCAAGGAATTAACCAAGGCACGGAACAGGCTCACCGTGATCTCCACCTCCTGCTGTGCGTTGGCCTGAAGAAAGGCACCGGGTTCAGGTTTGTTTTTGGAAAATATACATCATCGTTTATTCCTCTTACTTATTTTAAACTCTACATCAGTATGGACAGTGATGGTGCTGAGATACACACTTGTATGTCTGTAAGTGACATCTGAATCTCCTCAATCTTCTTCTCTCTGGTTGTGATTAAATTCTGCACTTCCGCCTCCATGATCCCCAGCTCAGACTAAACACACAAACAGATCACAGTCACATTTTGAATTAAACTACCATATACAAAGAACACACACACACACACACACACACACACACACACACCCTTTCACCTTCTTAACGGTCATCTCACGCCGGGCCGGCACCACAGAGTGGCCATGATGGTCTCCCTCAGCACACATCGCACACACACATGTCTGGTCATTTCTGCAGAACATATCCAGGTGAAGTCCATGCTTGATACACTGTGGTGCGGTGGAACTCGCTGGGCCAAACCCGCTCGCGCTGAACCTCCTCCTGCTGGCCTCATATGGAGGTGGTGGTGAAGATGGCGCTGCCACTTCCAACAAGTTCCCGCTAGACGATGTCCTTTGGAACCTGCTCTTCATTTCCTTTAGCAGTCCTCCGGGAAGCTCTCCAGGTCGAGGTGATGTAGCAGTCTTTCTATCCGAGGTACGAGGAGAGTGAGAGCTTGCAGCTTGGGTACTGGTGGAGATCCCAGAGCTTTTAGAGCACTCAGCCATGCACTTGAACTGCTCTGTGATCTCCTTGAGCGTGTGATTGATGTGGAGCTCAGGACGTTTGCGGAAGCTCTCCTTGCACAGTGGACAGATGCAGTTCTTGCCCCGGCTATCCCAGTATGACGTGATGCAGGACAGGCAGAAGCTGTGGCCACATGGTGTAGATACGGGGTTGGTGAACACATCCAGGCAAATGGAGCAGGAGAACTGCTCCTCAGACAGAAAGTCCACAGGAATGGACATGGTATAGATGGACATTAACTGAAGAAGAAAGGAAGAATTATTGATAATGTATAATGCTGCTAAATCTAAAGCCGGGGTGGGTTTACAACACTGCAGGCTCCAACAAGACAAGACAAAAGGTCCATCAGGTGCAGTTCCTGTAGCATTCTCAGTAGTGTAAAGGAATTTCAGTATAAAGTTGAACTCTAAATATAGTGGTGGTTATACAGAGGTGTGGTTTCAGCATGATAGAATACAACCTCCACAAAGCATGACGCTGGAAACAATTATGTCTCAACACAACCTCAAGCTATTCTACTGTACCTCACACAACTGTTACATGCAAACATTTTTATATTTGTAATATTCACTCAGGAATAATATATTTTCAGAGCTACAGGTGATTCTGCATTCTTTTATTAATCCAGATTACATTTTTATAATGAAATGTAGCTGCTCTGGTGTCCAAATCCACTGAAGCTTCCTGAAGATTAATGAATGAATGAATGAATGAATGAATGAATGAATGAATGAATGAAATGTTGCTTCATTACACAAAGAATAATGTTTTATATAAAGTGGCCCAAAAAAGAATAGTAAAAACTAATTTTGCACAGGGGAAGGAGGTGCGTTGGGTCCTTGAGCAGGACCCTTAACCCTTGTGCTCCAGGGACACTGTAACATAGCTGACCCTGTACTTTGACCCCAGTGTTGCAGAAAGAATTTCACTGTGTTGTAATGTACATGTGACAAGTATAAGCACCTTTAACTTTTTTTTTAACTTGAATAAAGAAATGCTAATATAGTGTTAATGCCCCTTGTTGTTTTCCTGTTTTGCTAAATGTTGTGAATTTGCCTACCTGCTGCCACTCTGCTTCCACCCCACTTCCACCCTGCTGTAACCCTGCTGGAACTTCATTGCCACCCTGCCAAATCCCTGCTAAACCTCACTGCCAACCTTTCAAAACCTCACTGCCACCCAGCCCAAATCTCACTGCCACCTCACTGCCAACCTTCGAAAACCTCAGCGTCACACTGCTGCAACCTCTGCCACCCTGCCAAAATCTTACTGTCACCCTGCTAATACCCGCTTCAACCCTACTACCACTCCACTGCCACCCTGCCAAACCCCACTGCCACTCCACTGGCACCTTGCTGCAACCTTGCTGCCACCCTGCCAAAACCTTACTACCACTCCATTTCCACCCTGCTGCAACCTCACTATTCTGCCAAAACCTCAATGTCACCCTACTGCAATCTCACCGACAGTCTGCTAAAACTCGCTAGCACTCCAATGCCACCCTGACAAAACCTTGCTACCACTCCACTGCCACCCTGACAAAACCTTGCTATCACTCCACTGCCATCCTGCCGCAACCTCAGACACTCTGCCAAAACCTCACTACCACTCCACTGCCACCCTGACAAACCCATCTGCCACTTCACTTTGACCCCATGTCAGTCCCCAGAAAGCTTTACAGAGCCAGATTCCTTTTGTTACACAACATGGACTCACAGATTGCAAAAATTCCTTCACAGAACATGCTTCTGTTTCAGAAACAATTCCACTGAGAAAAAAAAATGTCATTTTTTTTTTGTTTTTGAGATTAGCCTTACAGATACAGTTATACACATT
The DNA here is from genome assembly GCF_014805685.1 of Silurus meridionalis. Taxonomy (NCBI): domain Eukaryota; kingdom Metazoa; phylum Chordata; class Actinopteri; order Siluriformes; family Siluridae; genus Silurus; species Silurus meridionalis. The sequence goes on from NC_060911.1 coordinate 14,922,006, forward strand.
ACAATACATTTATCATATTTTTTCATTCAGTGTCTTTACTGTGAATATTATCAATGCTTAATGTAATGAGGCAACAATCAAAAGACCAGCAAACAATGAACAAAGAGTAAAAGAGCGACTGGGAAACACCCCAAGGTACTTTTACACCTTACATTCAAAACTGCTTATAAAAAGAAAAAATATTCATTATTTTTTTTTGAAGCACAAAGAAAAAATTAATTCTCCCAGTGAGAGTCAAAATCGTGTATGAGAGACGGCCGTTACGGTCATGTCTGATGGTAAACATCATATTTTGATCAGTTTTAGTGGAACAAGGATGAACCCACTGTGCCGTAGGGTCCGATTCCACAAACACAACCTCAAACTTTAGATTTTCTGAGCTGTAGTGAGAAGAATAAGAGTGAGTTACTAAGTTAGTTAGTTCTTTAGTAAGTCTTAAGAATAAGAGTTAGTAAGGAACATACGTCTTCACTGTGGAATGAAGTTGAACCTGCTCCAATCCTGGCCATCGACACACAACCGCAGTTAAATCTCTGCACAATAACGAGGTTTTAACTCATCTCAGGTTTATTTGTCTGAAAATTGACTTCATATTCATTATAAATAAATGACTAATGATCATCATCAGCAGCAGCTTCCGAGTTTGTGTGTAGGGCTGGTGAGGATGAACTTACCTTTCCGATGCTCCTCTTTACAACCAGAAATCCAATTTCAGTTTGCAGTTTCTCCTCCGCTTCTCTCTTTTTCCTCTATAATGATTTTTTTAGACTCTCTCTCTCTCTGCTGATTGTTAAAAGAAACCTTAGTAATGAACTTATAAGGGAGGGTGTGACTGCATACCTACACACACACAGACACACACACACACACACACACACACACACACACACACACACACACACCAGTCCAGTCCAACAGGTTATACAGGTACAACCATTCACAAATACTTTAAAAACACCTTCTCTCTCTCTCTATCTTTTTTTATCTCTCCATCTGACATATGTACAGACTTCGAGATTGTGTGTTGTTGTGTGTTATTGTGGTGTGCTATATATGGAGATGGGAGCTTAGTGGTTAAGACGTTAGGCTTTGGATCTGAGGGTAATGAGTTTAAATCGGCTACACCAAGCTGCCACTCCGGGGCCCCTGAGCAAGGCCCTTAACCCTTAAGTCGCTCTGGATAAGGGCGTCTGCTAAATGCTGTAAACGTGAATGTTATTCGTGTTTGTCGTGTCGCAGAAACACCGATTTATTGAGGCTGTTTGTGTTTAGACGTAATTGTCACTTCCTGCAGGTTTTTTTCACTCCGCAGTGTGTAAATGGCGACCTGGTAAACTTCATGTAGGGAAGGAGTCTCCCGTGTTGGTGTTCTGTTCCAGTCAGAGGAAAAGCTGAAACTTCATGACAGATTTTGTTGTTTTCTGATACAGTATATAAATGCCAAGTTCTGATTGGCTGTTCAGAGTCCATTCCTGCAAACAGCAGGTCTCAGGCCTGGTCTTTAAGTCCAATATAAACATTATAAAGCAAACACAATGTGTGATCATTACATTAATACCCAGCATGCTTCTGGCTCCTGATTGGTGAGGAACGTCATACAGTGTGTATCAGCTTGTTTCAAGTGCAGTGTGTGTGTGTGTGTGTGTGTGTGTGTGTGTGTGTGTGTGTGTGTGTGTGTGGTGTTACGATATCTGACAGAACAGCTGAATAAACTGATTATTATCAAAAGGTTTAGTGAGTCAGAAAACAATTCGTCACACACACACAAATGTACACTCGTTCACAAACACAAACACACACACAAACACACAGAGACTACAACACAAACACACACAATCACAAACAGAAATGCACACACACACAAAGTCAAATAAATGCACACTCGTACACATTCATACACACACAGCACACACAGACTACTACAAACACACACACACACACACACACACACACACACACACAAACATAAATGCACACTCGTACACACCATCACTAACATAAATGCTCACTCATACACACGTCCCAAAAGCACACACAAATACACACACAATCACTTAAATATAAATGCACACATACACACACACAAACAATGTAAAAAATTAAATTATACATGAAACATGGAAGAAGAAAAAAAGATGAATACTTGAAAACGTTTTTGTTTGTTTGTTTGTTTGTTTGTTTGTGTTTGTTGTGAGCTCAGGTTTTAGAAGGAAGCAGCATGCATCAGTTGATCATGTGATCTATGACATTGTGCGTAAATGATGCAGGTCAACCTTTTTTTTTAATCGAAATAAACAACAATAAAATGTAACATCAGATGGAGGAGTGTTTTATTAATAATAACTCTTTTATATCAGTTACAGAAGCTACACTGGAGCTACAGTGTTTATTTACCAAAAAAAAATTTATTCTAATTCGTAATAATTAAAAAAAATCTAAAAATGATGGAAGATTGTAGAGGAATGTGAAACCGAGCATGGAACGAAAAGTGTTTAGACATTTTAATTATTTGAACATCATTTCATTTTATTGTGCTGATTTTCAGCCAATCAGAACGCTCCACACGTCTCCTTTACCTTCCTCAGCATGAGTTTACTTGTTTCCTCTGGTGCAGGGCAACTTCCCGGCTCTGTAGAGGTACATGAGCGGCTGAAAGAAACTACCAAAGAAACAAAACGTGATGGCCAACGTGATGAGATCTCCCATGAGCTGCTTGGAGATGAGGGATTCGATGGATGATATTATGATGAGGGGCGAATAATTGACCAGCAGCTTGACCTGCAGCAGAGTGACGATGATGAAAGCTCTCTTCTTCACACCGCTGCTCCGCTCCTTCTCACCGTCCTTGCTTTCGTGAACGTCTCCCGGGCCGCTGCGCTTTAGGACGGCGAGGATGGACAAGCTGCAGAAGGTCTCCACGAACAGGATCGATAGCAAAATGCCCATGAGCGGGAAAAGGTTCGAGGTCAGTCGGCTGCTCAGAGAAAGGAGCACTGCTACGAACCAGAACACACCCAGTCCGGCTGCCTTGTACCGCAGAGGTTTGTACTTCAGGTAGGTGACGGGATGGACCACGGCCACGTAGCGCTCCAGACACACACTGCACTGGAACACTGGCTGGCTGTGAAGACTTAGCATGCAAAAGGTTAAGCTAAAGGTCCGTAACACCACCGGATTGCTCAGGAAGTAGAAGTTAAACGTCGCGCACAGGACGATTAAAGCGCAGGTCATGTCTGTGCACAGGAGATGGAGAGAAAAACATTCGGACTCCAGCGTCGCCCTGGAGCTTCTTATCATCAGCCAGGCCGCCCACAATCCGCTGGGCAACATCAGCGTGAAATTCAGCGTCCCGAGCAACAAGATTGCAACGATCCAAAAACTCACGGGGTTCAGCAGAGTCACCGCGCTGGTGGAGTTCATCACCGCACTGGTGGAGTTCATCACCACGCTGTTGGAGTTCATCACTGCGACGCTCTCATTCAGCATAGCTGAGGTTTGATCTGAAATACACACTGTAAACATCACACGCTGATCGCTTGGTGGTTTGGACAAGTTCCTGTTCTCACCTACAATACAGCAGATATACTATTCTGCCAAAAGTATTAAGACTCATGATTTTTCCAGCATGTGTTTGGATGCAGGAGCTTGAAATTGTGCCTTCACTTGAACTAGGAGACCCAAACGTGTTCCAGCTCCATGAAGATCTGCTTTGGGTTGGAGTGGAAGATCTCCTGCTATAGAGCTCCAACCCTAATGAACATTAATGTATGTGAATGCTGACTGCATCTCAGGCCTCCTCATCTTCTCTCCTACATCAGTACCTGACTTTACTAAAGACTCTAGTGGAACATCTTCCCAGAAGAGTGGGGCTGATTAGAACAGGACTACATGTAAAAATGGGATGTTCAAAACCCTGACCAATCACAATCCAGAATTTCAGAGCACTGTGGGATGGAAGTAAATATATAATGTTGATTTGTGAGTTAACAGATGCTTCAGGCTGGAATAAACGATTAGGCGCTTATTTTGCATGCATCATTAATCAGAGCTAAAAAACAAAAAACAAATCCGCTCACTCACCTGCACGGAAAGACCCGGAAAAATCTCCCCTTTCGCGCAAAAACACCTGCTGAGTGACAGAGAGTGATATATTTATAATGGAGGGAAAAATCAACAAGGGTGTGTGCTGTCTCGAGCTCAACGCTGACCTGAGACTCAACTCACTCCTTTAAATAAATTTGAAATATTTTTATTATTCTATAAACACAGAGACACCTGCAGGTAAAAGGTAGGTGTGGATGAAAATGCGGTCGTGCTGGATGCAGATGCGTGCGCTTATTAAATCCAAATAAAAGTGTTATACATGATCAAAAAAACTTTCTTTCGGCTTCTCCCATTAGGGGTCGCCACAGCGGACCGAAATAGTGTTATACATCATATGTATGATATAACAATAATATAAATGAAGACGTCGTTTGGGGATTAGACACGTCTTCGTTACGCAGTGAAATGAGATTCACACCTGCAGTGAGAAAACGATCCCATGGAACATAAACAAATGTTGTTGTGTTGTATAACATTGTGTTTAGAGCACGTTTCTGGCTCACGCCACACTTTGTTTACGAGTCGCGAGCGAATGGCGTTTGATTTGTCCCCGAGCTGTTCCTCGTCCACCATCAACGCGTGAAAATCAAGAACAAATTCGATCCAAATCTCGAATGCAAATCATTGCCCGAAGGTTCATCATGTATCTGAACCATGTTTTTCTACAATACAATCGTATTCCATTTAAGCTCCATCAAAACTCAACGGATTCTTTTTAATCAAATATTAATTACAACAAATATATATAGAAATGATTCCTCACTATATTATAATTCTATTCATTCTGGTCCTTTATGTAAAAAAAAAAAAAGCAAACAAATGCATTCAATTAATATATTTATTTTATTATAAAATGTAAAAAAAAAAAATATTATAAATAATATATAAAAAAAGTATATAATTAAATGATATTTTATTTGATTTATCAAAATATTTAATTATCAAATAAATGCACGATGCGAGGGCGAATATCCTGGGAGGCGTCCAGGAGACATTTTATTATAATTTACATTTGTTAATAAAGTGTGTATTTCCAGATGTTATTATTGCGCTGATGTGGTGAAGTTTTCTGCACAGAGATATTTATTTAACATTTACAGAAGGAGTCTCCGTGTCCGTTACATCTTCATCTGGCATTTATCTGGAGTTATAGATTTACCCTGAATCCCCAATGATCTGATTCTCTCCAGTTCACCAGGATTGATGTTTCAAAAACATCTGTAGAGGTGAATGGTGCTGCTCAGGTGGCTGAGGTGCAGACCTTCTGGTTCATGTAGACTGGACTGGATTTTGAGTTTCTTCTCTAGCAGGAAGTCCTGAAGATACCTCAGCCGGAGGCCCGATATCGCTCACACCACATTATAAGCGATCGTCACAAACATCTAATTAATTGTAATTTTTTAGCCCTGTGGAGAAAAACAATCGGATGCACAAACCCTGCACTGAAATTCATAGACAGGCTGATGGCTATCCCGAAGTTAAATACCTCCAGAGAAAACTTCTGCCTCACGAAAAAAAGGTACAAGAGAGGTATGCTTTGCACCAAAAACACCATTAAATTGACACAAACTAATTTAAAAGCCTTCCTCTTGAAGGCTTTTCCCCCAGCCTCATCACACCCTCTCTCCATATCGCCAGGTCCTGTTTCCCTCAAAGCCTTCAGAATCATCAGGAAGCAGAAAAAATCCACGATGAAAAGAAAGCTGAAAATGGCAGCGAGAGTGCTGAAGGGCAGCTGTGGGAAGGTGAACATGGTGGAAACGGCACACACTAGAGAGTTTATCCAGCTCACCATGGCACAGGGCAGGCGATACCTCGCGCGGTTGTACTTCAGGAAGGTGATAGGATGGACCACGGCTATGTAGCGCTCCAAACACACACAGCACTGGAAGTGGCAGCGAGCTGACATGCTAATCCCCCAGAAGAAACCCAGAGCTTTAACAACACACAGGTCAGAGTTAAGGTGACATGCGATGGACAGCGGTGCGGTGAAGGACAGAAGGATCTCAGAGGCACACTGACTCACATTAAAGGTCACATCCATGTCTTTTCTTGCACCTTCAGTGAACAGAAGGAAAAGCATATAGCAGTTTAGAGGAAGTCCTACCAAGGAACTGAGGATCTGGCTGCATATCACAATCATAGAGGAAGCAGCAAGACCCTGATGGTAATCCATGTCCAGGGAGGAGTTTATCATGCTGGTGTTCATATCTTCAAAAGTCACAGAAAATGAATATGGTAAAATTCGCATTCATGAGGTTCCTTTAACGTTCCTTGGCTAGTTGTTATTAGCTTCCTGCATGGAGTTCAAATCAAGAGCACAAAAGATCTACAAGGGAATTAAAGAAGAAAACTTCACTGAAAATATAGATAAATAATGAATTGATTGATTAAAATTCTTCCGTATCCTCTGTAAAGTCGTACAGAATCACAACAGAAATTAAACATACCTGTGGAATGTGTAGAACGCAATGTTTAAGTGAATCGCAGCATGGAAACGACGTTAACCGTGTAGGAAAATATCTCAGCTGCAGGTCAATGACTGAGAAAATACATCACTACACTGACAGCACATGCAAAATGGTTGTTGATTGATTCTTAGCTCTGACTGTAGGACAGTTTTATTATAATAATAATAATACATTGTTGTTTCTATGGCAACAGCTCGTTCTCAAGTCCTCTCTAGTCCTCAAGTTGCGCCAATCACCAACAGAAAAACTGATTATTTCTATCAGACACAACAAGGCTGCAGTCTGATTCCAACTTTATAAAATATTTATATTAATGCACTGGCAACAACCCTTTAGGAATCCTCCTGCCCCGTCTGACCCTCAGAGGACAAGGCGCAAAGGAATCTGCTTTAAACAGATAAAATAATCTTGTTCTCACTAAAGGAGGCTCTACAACAAATCTTTCACTGTTAGATCATCACAGGTCCATCTGAGTCTTACCAATAAAGTCCAAAACGATCATATTTCAAAAGAAAACTCTTACTCACACTAAAAGCTGTAATTATTGCGTTTTGATGATCTCTGCATCCAGACAGCTTGACTGAAAACCTGAACCCACACAGACCTTTTGTGGAAAAGACTGGACACCTGACTGGACTGCCTTACACCATTTTAATGTCGAGAGTAATCCTGATAAAAAATCTAAAAAAACCCCAAAAAACAATAAAATGTTTTTTCTCCCTGCTGTGATTTAATAGATGTTTATTGGAATTTTTTAATTTCATATATAAGTGATTTTCCTCTCTGCTTGATCTTCATATTATTTTCACAATGGACTGAGCAGTGACAAAAAAAATCCATGCAAATGTGGGAGACTGTCAATCGTGAGTGTTATTCAACTCAATCCAAGCATGTGGAAATCATCGGTTGTCTCTTACTTACTACAGCGTTTCATCCATGCAAGTCAACATATGCACTGTTTCTTCCTCCAGGTTACATTTCTTCTGAACAAAGACCCCTCCCACATTCCTCTGCTCCGACACGCAGTACACCTGACCTTAATACGTTAGCACAAATCAAAGCCAATTGGACCAACACCTACAGTTTGTGCACAATAAAACTTTATTGTAGTCATATAACATTTTAATCCATTTATTTCATATCCACGATTACCACATATTGCATTTGTACAGATGGAGTACACGGTGCTGTTGTGTACTTCATGACCAGTGTGTGTACTGAACTATGTTTAAAGCTGCAAACGGAATCTCGTGTACACCCTGTATTTCAGTATTTGGTGAAAGAGAACAGTCTGATTCTGATCATCAGGGTTTGCTCAGGTGCCGTTAATTGTGAAGGAATATAGGTCATAAATAAATGTTCATTGTGGTCTTATGTCAGAACTTCAAGTTGATCTGAAGTTCATGGAGCTCTGTTATAGTCTCATACACGGTAGTGTAACAGAAACAGTGAATAAAGGTTTCATGTTTTGGGGTTTATGTTAGATTTCTACTGTTTTTTTTTTTGTTGTTGTTTCTTTCTTTCTTTTTTCTAGTGTTTCCTGCTTTCGCCACGAGATGTCGCCATTGTGTCCCTCACAATTTCCCATTATTTTCGTGAACATGTGTTTAATCTCCTCCTGTGTGTATTTAAGTTCTTTGCCTGATTGTAGATGTTATATAGTCTGTTCCTTGCATTTTGTTTAACTGTCTCGATTAGATTTTTGAGCGGGTTTTTTTTTGCCTTTTCCTGTCAAGAGTTATGGCTAGTGTTAGGGTAACTTTTTTGATTTAGTTTTGCTCTACCTTTCTGTTAAATTTGTCTGCCTTTTCCTGTCAAGAGTTATGGCTAGTGTTAGGGTAACTTTTTCTTTTTTGATTTAGTTTTGCTCTATGTTTCTGTTAAATTTGTTGGTACAAAATTTTGTCGAATTCTTTTGCTTTTCCCTATTTTTGGTATTTTGGACTTTCTAATAAAATTATGTATTTTTCAACCTAATTGAGTGTCTTTGCACTTGGGCTCACACACCCCCACCACGTGGCAATGCGGTCAACGCTGGTTTAAGCCTTGAACCTGATAGGAAGGGGTGGGGACAGAACTGCAAGGTCCAATTTTCATTCCCCTGTTTATTCACGAGTCATTGCATTTTTTGTATGAAGATACAGAAATGTTCCTAGGCCAGTCAAAAAAATTATAAATATTTCAGGCCAGTTCAGATTATTCTGTAATAATGTCTAATTGCGATTTTCATTATTTCATCTTAATGCTTTTTGAACTGACTTACTGTAGTGTATATTAGGATCACTGTGTCCACATTCAGCTTCTCAATTTTAGTTTGCCATTCTGGTATAAAAATAAGACGGGCTGCATTAAACTTACAGTGACAGAAATATTTAAAGCAACCACAAACGCCAGTGCAAAGACTTCAAGAGATAATGTACAACTTATACCAAAGCACACCATTACCGGGATTGTCTGGATTAAAAATATCAGGAGGTTTAAGGAAACAATTTCGAAAGCCTTTTTCCTGGCAACGCTCACTCCACCATCATCTCTTCCCCTTGCTCCTGGCCCTAGTCTTCTGAGACCTCTGAGGAGAGAGAAAGTGCAGAAGAGCATCCCGATCAGAATCGTAGCATACACAATTGCAAAAGAACTGAAGGGAAGTTCTAAAAGCTTGAGCATGGACATAGTGCCATTTATAATTGAGTAGATCCATGATATAGCTGAAATTGTTAAGCGATACTTCATCGCTTTATACTTGAGGAAGGTAACCGGGTGGACGACTGCCATGTAGCGCTCGAAACATATGCAGCACTGGAACAGGAAGCGAGCCATCAAACAGGTGGCATTAATAAATATTATTGGATTATAAAAGCAAAGATTGTCCACATTCACATAACAGAGGATGAGGAGCGGCGCTGGGATGGCAAAGAGGATTTCAGATGCAGATTGGCTCAGAGTGAAAATCAGAGATCCATCCAGTCCTCCAGCTCGAATTAGGTGGAACATGACACAGATGTTTAGAGGAAGTCCAACACAGAAGTTGACGTTCTCAATGGACATAAAAATGGGTGAAGAAAGACCTAGAATCAGTGGATTCAATCCGGTGTTATTCATCATCCAGAAAGTTCCAGGTGGCTAAATGTAGAGATGAAGTGGTACAGCATTAATCTCATGGTCAGTAAGGGTGTGTTGGTGTGATGTAGCTGTTACAGTTCTAAATAAAATAGTAATGGATCATTGATTTCAAATGAATGGTTTATATAAAGTTGTGGGAATTTTGCCATTTCAATCTCTTTTTTAAGTGCAGCTTGTGATGCATTATGGAGAAACCACTGATCTACTGCTTTTTTCATAGTTCAAGCCCCAGCACTGCCAAGCCACGACCATTGGGCCCTTGAGCAAGGCCCTTAACCCTTTTTGCTCTTGCACTCCTTCCTTCCTTTCTTTTCTTTCTGTCATAGCTGCTGTAATAATCTGGTGGTAAAATCATATATATATATATATATATATATATATATATATATATATATATATATATATATATATATATATATATATATATATATATATATATATATATATATATATATATATATATATATATATATATATATATATATATATAACTTATATAAATACTTGAGAACTACTGCACATTTGCCACTCTAGAAAAATTTAAAAGAATCATCACTTACCTGAGAGGAACTTGATGGTCTCAGATGTGAGGTTCTATATGACAGGAATGTGTAGGTTATATCTGCACCCAAGCTTATGTGATACACAACCATCTTACAATCATCGCTTTATACCTGATGATTGTCATCTAGTAAAATCTCTTACATGCAAATCAACATTTCAGAGATATTTATTAATACTGGCAGCACATGCAAATGAGTACAATTTGTTATTAACACTTTGAAAAGTTTGTGTTTTGACTGGTTTATAGCAGAGCATTCAAGATCTTCAACTCCATTCCATGGAAAGCAGATCTTAATGGAGACGGCTTTGTGCACTTTGTCTCATGGAACTGGTTTGGGTTTTCTAAATGTAGAACTTGCTAATATAGTCACAATTAATGATAATTGTTCTAATAATAAGAAGAAGAAGAAGAAGAGGAAAAGAAGAAGAAGAAGAATTTCTAATAATCTTTGCTTGTCTCATTAGATGCTTTCACTCTGGATCAGGATCAGCATATTTTCATGTCTGGATAATAAAAAGAATAAATGCCAGAGACTGGATTCTGATCTACTCTTCACGCTCCTGCATTAGGAGCATTATTCTTTTTTGTTCCATCAACAGTTTTTTTTGGACACTCAAGATCAGAGACACCAAAGTAAACTCCAATTCACTGTGAGAGGTCCGTCTCAGCCATGAGGTTCTGTATATCATTTGTGTTGGATGATGGAATTGTATTGAAGCATAAATTTGTCTCTCTCTCATTTTAGAGCTATCTATAATCTCTGACTATACAAACAAATGACCATGATAAACCAGACGGTGTGTCATATTCCTTTAAAGAATAGAATAAAGAAAAATATTGTTATGGTGTTGTAAATGTAGAATACTTAAAACCCCTTAAAAAAGCATTATACAGGACACTAAATTATCCAATAATCGTATCAACTACAATTCATTGAAATTGGTATATCTACATTGAAGGCTCTTTTGCCAGATTCCAGAGTGACTCAGCTGTTTGGAAATCTACTGGAAATTAATTTCACCTCCTTGGTTCCAGGACAGAGAAGAGTCTGGAGCGTGGCATACATTTAGCAAAATATTTCTTAATGGTACTTTAAAGGTTTGTTGGAAAACCAAATGATCCCAACTTCCCTAAAGGATTTAGGTTTTAATGAAAGTAGTTTAACAGAAATGTTTTTATGAAATACATTTTTTTAATTTTTTGTCTTAACGCAGTCATGGTATTTGAACTGTATTAGTATATATTTCGGTTGACATCTTTACAATTTTAACCCCTGTCCCCGTAATTATTTTTTATTTTCTCAGTTGGCAAAGACTGACAAAATGACCAACCACATTAAACACAAAACAAACATAAAAGTGCTTTTAAAAAAATATAAATAAAAAAGCGGTTGATCTATATGACCACAAATTAGCATGTGTGATATGTTGTTTGCACTGCCATGGAAATTGCCTATTTGCAGTCCCATTGCAAGTACAAATTATTACTTGTCTATGAATGATTTATACCTACTGGAATTTACTTAACAATTTGTTTACAAAGTGTTCTGATTTTAAAAAGGAAATATATATATATATATATATATATATATATATATATATATATATATATATATATATATATATATATATATATAAACAGATTGTGTGTGCTGAAGATACAGAACATATCCAGATCTGCAATTCAGCTGAGGTCTGAACTGCAATGACTAGCCCAGATATATTCAAACTCCACCATATACATGAACTCAGTACACTAGAGTAAAATATGTAAATGCCTCTGCTGATGACCGAATCCAGGTGTTTCACCCCCATCCACTGCTAACAGGTGCATACAATCAAAAACGTAGCAGTTTCACAGCAGAATGTTTTTTCCAAGCCTTGGGTTTAAACATATTTTGCTTGAGTAATTTTTTGAGCTCGAGCTTATTTGAAAACAGTTCCTGTTTCAGCAAGACGATGCTCCTATAGACAAAGCGACCTCCATGAAGCTCATAGTTGTTGGTGTGAAAGTTGGAGTGGGAGCACTTGAGTGTCCTACACAGAGCCTTGACCTTCTCAAACCAACTGAACCCCTCACTTTGGCATGAAGTGGAATTAGAGACCCCTTTCTTTCTGCAAAATCAGTTTCTGATCTCACTATTGCTTTTTGTAGCAAAATGAACACTAATCCCCCCTAACCATAAGAGAGAAATCTATAAGGACCATCCCAGGAAAGAAAGACCAAGAGCTACCTCTGCTGCAGAGGAAAAGCTTATTACAATTTCCAACTTTAGAAACCACCAACATACATAAATCACAGAGTTCAAGTGTCAGACATATTCCAACATCCACTGTTCAGAGAGTGTGTGTGTGTGTGTGTGTGTCAGGCCTTCATGATCAAATTGCAGCAAGGAAACCATTACTTCTGAATAACAACCAACAGAAGAGACCTGCTTGGTACAAGCAACACAAGTAGTGGACATTATATCAGTGGAAAATTGTTCTTAGGTCTGATTAGTCCAAATTTGAGATTTTTGGTTCTAACCGCCATGTCTGAGGGTAAATAGATGGTTCCTGAATGTGTAATTCCCACTGTGAAGTATGGAGGAGAAGAACAATGACACCAAACACACCTCTAGGTTATACAAGAACTATTTGTTCATAAAGAAGAGGGATAGATCAGATGATCTGGCCACCACAATCACCCCATCTTAGTTAAGATGGATTGGGATGAGTTGGACTGAAAAATGTGAAGAAAAAGCAGCCAACTAGCACAAAAGATCTCTGGGAACTCCTCAAGATTGTTAGAAAAATCTTTCCAGGTGACGACCTCATAAGGCTGACTGAGAGAATCCCAAGAGTGTGTAAAGCTAAAGGTGGCCACTTTAAAGAATATCAAATATAAAACATATTGTGGGTTCTTTAACACATATTTGTTTACTACATCGTTTGGATTCTTTAGTAATAATGTACAATGATGAGAATGATATAAATTGAGAAAAAACACTGAAGAAGAGGGCGTGTCTAAACTTTCCACTGCTAATGTATAAGCTTAGGTCTACAGTGATGTAGCGTTGGAGACAACTTTCATTAATGTGACCAAAAAAATTATAAATCAATTCTTTAATTAATTTTAAATTAAATTGTCTTGAGTGAATATTTTAAATACATTATTAAATACATATATTGCTCATTTGCCAAGTAATTTGTGATAACATGAAAAGCAACAGGAGCTGAAATGCAAAAAAGACTGTGTATTATATATATATTTGCATATTCAAAGGGCAGTGTATGGAAAAAAAGTCAATGGCATCAGTGAATAAGCATTCTTTACATCTCAGTACCGCGTTTCAGGTTTTTTGTTAGTTTGACTTTTATATTCTATATATTACACATTGAGTAAAAGACAGGAGGTGGAGCTGGAGGTAGCAGAGCTGAAGATGTTGAGATGTTCATTGGGATTGACGACGATGGACAGGATTAGAAACGAGTTTATTAGATGGACAGCGCATGTAGGACGTTTTGAAGACAAGGTGAGGGAGGTGAGATTGAGATGGTTTGGACATGTGCAGAGGAGGGACATGGCGAGGAACGCTGAGGATGGAGACACCAGGAAGGAGGGAAAAAAGAAGAACGAGGAGGAGGTTTATGGATGTGGTGAAGGAAGACATGCAGGTAGTTGGTTTGAAAGAGGCAGATGTAGAGGACAGGGGGTAGGGAGACGGATGATCCGCTTTGGCGCCCCCTAATAGGAGCAGCCGATAGAAGAAGAAGATTCTATATATATATTACACTAATGCGATATTCTAAAATCAGTTTGATTGATCCTTATAATTTTTGCCAAATTATAGTTTTTTTTTTAGAATAAAAATGTTCTGTAAAAAATGTAAAAAATATCTAAAAAAGCAAGCATGTATTAATTTTGACTATAATGAGAAAGATTCAAGATTATACACTATAAATAATATATTGTTAATGAATAACCTGTAAATTTTAATAAATTGTTCAAATTCATTAGTTTAATAAATGTCAACATTTATTAGTTTATTTAATTGCATTCATACAAAAAGCTAAATAGCTCAATCATTTATACTATGGCAATTAATAAGAGAAATTAAGAGTATTTATAAGTTTACATTTAAAAAATCCCTAGTAATCAGGTTTATACAGAACTATATATATAGAACACAATATATAGTTTTCTATCAGCGCTAATGTATATAGATCCATTTACTAATTCAGTGAAAACAGTAATAAGCCTTGTGTAATATCTGTAATATGTGTATTTTGTAGTTTAGATACTTCTCAACTGGTAAAACCAAACTCATACCTTCATCCTGTATAATAATCCTATTTTAAATCAATTACATTCGACTACAAATCATAGATCTTATAACAAAAAAATACCATATAAGTGAAAGTTACTCATGCACTTTTGCTACCGGACCATCGAAAGCAAACACTTGGTGTTTTCTTTTATGGGATTTAAACTTTCCTATCCCTCTGCAGATAAAGGAAAGCCTGAAAAAAATGTCCAAATTTGCAAACGGAGACAGAGAAAAAAACTAAACCACAGTAAGAGGAATAAGTGGAAAATGCATTCTGAAAAACGGAGAATATAATATAAGGCATGTAATTGAACAGCAGCTTTATCTGAAGAACAATGACAATAAAAAATGCCTTTTTCTTCGTGTCATTCTCCTGCTTTCGTCTGTTGTCTCCTGGTCCACTGCGCTTCAAAACTTTGAGAATGGAAAAGCTGAAAAATGTCCCGACGCAAACCGCCAGGATGAGAATCCCTAACAGAATATGAGGGTTAAAATATAAGGTGTTGATCACGGTTGCCACCAGTGTCACCACCCACAGTACAACCAGAGACATCAGTTTGTACTTCATCACTTTGTACTTCAAGTAAGTTAGAGGATAAACCACAGCCACGTAGCGTTCAAAACACATACTACACTGAAACAGTGGATATCCATTAAGATATATATTAGTTAAGAACATAATTGCTTGATAAATTAGTGAATTTTTCGAAAAATTTAACAATGTAGTTGTAATGGAAATTGGAATTAGAAGGATGCTGATTAGGTCGATGCAAAGAATATTAAATATGAACAGTTCTGTTTCCAAGGCCGAGTTTCTGATTACGATCCAGAGAGCCCACGGCAGTGTTGGCAATGACAGGATGATATCTAAAAGCCACATTACCACCACAATAAATGTCCACATGGATGAATCACAAGTTTTGCCAGCAGTGTTGTTGGAAAACGTGGCGTTTATGACATCAGTCATGTCTGTAAATAAATATTTAGCGCGTCAGTTTGGAAGACAGAAGAATTATTACAGACAAAATATCAAATCAATAACTATGTTAAAGAACATAAATGTCCACCTATAGAACATGTAATATTACTTATTTAGATTTACTATAGTGTATAAACCCTCCCTGAAATGACAAACTAACCCATCCATTTTTAAAGCACCACATTTGAATTTGATTAAGTGATTTCTTTTTCCTACTTCAACAAATTCACTTTAACTGTCCTGATTTACAGAAACTATTCCTATTCTATTCCTATACTATGCACAATTTTACTAACAAAATTCTTTTTCTATTATATAAACAGAGCTACATCTGAACAATGTAATCGTTTATTTTCAAAGTGATTTATTTTCATATTTCTTTTATAATAATTTCTACCGGTAAATAAATTAGAAATTACTTAACGTACCTGTTGGATTCATGTTCATTCTGCACAAAGTTTAAAAGTCTGCTTGTCCAAGTAAAGTGGAATAAATTTTGATTGACTCGGTATGGAAACATATCACTTCTGCGGTCGATGGAAAGCAGGTGACGTGACATAAAAAATATCCAAAGTACCGCAGTCAATCATTGTGACAATGTTTTTCTAAGCACACAACACTGAAGAGGTGTGAAGGAGGTAAAGATTAAATTCAAATCGGCATTTTTCCATTTTAACCACTGCTAATGTACACAGGGGCATTTATTACATTTACATTTACATTTGCGGCATTTGGCAGACGCCCCTAACCAGAGCGACACAAAAGTGCTTTGAGTCGAGTCTCTTATTACTTTAACCAGTGCTAATGTACATGGGGGCATTTACTTCTTTAACTAGATGGTTTGGTTTAAGATTCAGGTTTATAACCAGCTCTAGGAGAACTTTAGTACACTTGTGATTTTCTCAAACAATAAAACAAATGTCAATCAGCGGATTAGATATTCTTTACTTTTCCCCAGGACGCCTAAAAGGTTTTATTTTTGTATGTATTTTAAACATCAGCCTGAACTATAATTACCCTCACTGTACTTCACTCTGATCCAAGTCTTTTATTAAGATTAAGATTCAGTTTATCTTGATTCGGGTTTTCTCTTTTAATCCATAGCTTTGCCTTGTTCATGTTGCTTGGTGACCACCTGATCACTGCATGCAACTTGATCTTGTTCCTGGATTAATCTAAAACGAATATACATTTTTTAAAACAGTGCTAAAATGCCGCAATGGTAAAATAGTAGTCAGAAGTTGGTTGGTTTGGGGGTTTGATTCAGGAGAACAGCGACACCCAGTGTTTAAACCATGACGTTTGACTTCTTCTGTGAAAAAAATGGAGAAACCAGAATAAATCATGTTGCATCTTTTTCTAATTTTATTGTAATTTACAAACCATCAAAAGTTCAAGTAAAAGCATATTAATAGTAATATTTTCCTGACGTGGAGAAACCTGTACATTTTAGTAACCAGGCTGCAGTAATACATTGTTTATGTACCTTAATACAAAACTACAAATCACTGGATTGCACATCTGGAACTGCAATTTTGTAGATATAGATATATACAATATAAAGATCTCTGGTGCACAGCTGTGGAAGTCCTTCAAGAAGTTTTTAATATAATTAAAATTTGAGCATGAAGTTCTTGTTAGGACAAAAATGTCTAAATTGTCAAATATTCCTGATTTGACTTCAGAAATAGTGCTTGAATGAATATAATAGATATCAATTGAACATTAGTCTTTATGCTGTTAATTTAATTCACAAAAAACTGTTTAAAAAATATTAATAAAAATAATCATCTCTTTATATAAGATTTTACAAATTAGACCTAAAAAATTAAAAACTAAGTCATTTGTTTCAAAGAAAAAAAAAATCTGGAAATAAAAGTGATTGATAAAATGTAAAACATTTAAATATGAACAGAATTATTAAATATGTATCTGTTATTCCGTCAGGATTGGGAGGAGATCCTGGGGTATGAGGTAGGCTGCTTACTCAATCTTCTACTCATGGTTTTTTATCTCTGCGTTCCTCCTCACTGCGTCACCTTCACCCTCCTCAGTGTAAACGCTCTTCTTAAGACTTTAGGATGTTTTGTGGCAGGATTTTCGATGTGTGTTCAGTAGAGTGACGTAAGGAACCCCGATGAAAGCCCAGCGCTCACTGGGCCAGAACCGAAGCACCGGTTCTCTCTCAGGAACCTCGCTTTCAGCGTCGAAATATGCGAAACACACACAGCACAGGTAGGAGGCCACGCAGATGAGAATGTGCCTGAAATAAACACTCAGCAGTCAGACATGAGGATATTCAGACCTTTATATACACACACATGAGACTGGATTTTCTTTCTTTTCTCTGTTCTCTTTTTTCTGGCTTCCAAAACTGAGAATATGAGATAAATCACACGCACAATCAATAAACTGGAATGTAAACTGGAACGTACCAAACACTGTGTAAGTAGGGGAAGTTCATGTTGGACCAGATATCACAGAAGATCTTGTCACTGATCCAGCACAGTAGAGCGAGAGACCACCACATGGCTGAGATGAAACCCAGCGTAATCACACGCTGGTTCTCACACCTGAAGGGGTGTGGGGTGGTGGGTGGGTGGGTGGGTTGATAGATAGATAGATAGATAGATAGATAGATAGATAGATAGATAGATAGATAGATAGATAGATAGATAGATAGATAGATAGATAGATAGATAGATAGATAGATAGATAGATAGATAGATAGATAGATAGATAGATAGATAGATGAAAAGAGAAAGAACAGAGATTAATTGAGAGAACGAGAGATAGAAGGAGTGATGGGGGAGAAAGCGATGGAGGGAGAAAGAGATTTTTGATAATTGGTTTAGAAAAATACATGGTGCTCAAATTTTTATTTGCTACAGTACTCAGAGTGAACAATTAACAATAGAACAATTAACTCACTTCAGTTTCAGCTGTAAAGATTAGCATTTTTTGTTAAAGAAATTGCACCTACAAAATCGTTTTTTTAATTTAGCGATTACAGTGGAACCCCGTTGTACGAGCAAACGGAGATACGAGCAAACTCGCTCGCAAAATTTTACCCTGTTTCACGAGCACATTTCAAAGGCACGAGCAAACCCACGCTGCCGGTTCCCCGTTTTTGGCGGAGGGTCGCATCAGTCGCTTAGTTGATGACGTATCACTCGGTCGCTCTCGTTGTTCAGTGCAGCATAAACGTAACTGTGGCAGTGGGGGCGTGGCCAAACGGCGGTTTGTGAATGGAGGGAGGGTCCGGGAGCAGATAGGCAGGGGATTGCCTCACCTGAAGTTAATGTGACCTAATGATTGTTCTCTCTTTTCAAGTGATCAGAGGGTGCATTAAAGGAGGAGAGTGTGTGTGTGTGTGTGTGTGTGTGTGTGTGTGTGTGTGTGTGTGTGCGCGCCAGAGACGTGCTGCGTGGGGCACTAAGCAGACCAACACAAAAAAAAGTTTTATATTTTTATTTCACTAGAAATCTTGAAAAATGTCTCCCAAGAAAATCAGTGATGGTGCTGTGAAAACGAAAGTAAATAGAATTACCATGGAAACCGAGGAGGTTACGAGCGTGGGGCGTGTCTCACACTCGCAATCAACCACTATCACATGAGTAAGTGTTAAATTATATTTATATTACGGTCATTTGCAGTGTATTTGTTTTTAAAAATAGGCTACAAATACTTTTTAAGTGCAGAAATAAGCGATCGGATGAGATCTCGGAACGGATTAAATCACTTTTACATTCATTCCTATGGGGAAAATCAGTTCGATCATACGAGCAAATGGACACACGAGCAATTTTCAAGAACGAATTCTGCTCGTACAACGGGGTTCCACTGTATTATCAGCACTACTCTGCATGTAGCACTTTTTCACGTTTTTTTTTCTGTAGCGCCCCCTACCGTCAACCTTTAATTAGGCTGAGAACCAGGTTGGATAGCAGTTAATCCTACAGAGAATAACCTCAATCAACCAACATATAATAGCGGTTAAGCAATATAATAAATTCGTTTAAAAAAACTGTTGATAAATGAATTGTTTGAATAAATGTAACAAAGAAAAGAAAATCAATAAAGACAGGAATTAAATAATTTTCCAGGGTGTAATTCCTCTCCTGCGCAGATATTCGCCATGTCAAGAGTTGAGATACAGAGAGGGCAAAAACTTAATTCTGCTCCTTTCACCATCAGACTTCACATGATGGAGGTCAATAGAACTCAAACTGCCAACATCCCAGCATATTCCACACAACACACACCTAAACCTGGTGCAGGAAGTGTGGAGGCTTAAAAACAGCAAATGGCTTCATCACTCAAATTAACCAAAAAAAAGCAAACAGGTCACCTGAACGCCAAAATCTCCCATGTGATCCTCCCACCAAGCCGACGACTTTCCAAGCATCATGGGGTGCAAAGTCGTCCCTGGTTCTGCTCAGCAACGTCCCCCAATAAACCAACTACAGTGAGTCTGATAAAGCAGTCAAACGAAACGCTCTCTCGCGATCGGGTACTGAATATCGTGGCGTCAAGATTAGAAGAAACCAATCCAAATAAACTCTTGTATAAATGATTTCACGCAAAAACCTGGTGGTCACATCACAAAAGCGTCCAAAACCCCCCGTGAAAAATCCCCTTCTCCAATCAGCCTCCTCATTACACTCAAACAAAAACTAAACAAACCTGGACAGGCAAAGACACACTGAACCAATACATCACTCTTTCTTTCTTTCCCCTTTCTATCGCTCTCCTACTTCTCTTTGATCTTCTATTCAGATTTGTTTTTTTACTTCACTCTCTACATTTTCTCAACAAAATAATTCAACAACAGCAAAACATTCTTTTTATGGGTTTTTTTTTTATCTCTAATTCTTTTCTTTCAGTTAGTTTTATGTTTCTCTCTGTTGTGTCTCAGGAGGTTTATCAGTCAGAGGTCGAGACATTGGGAGAAGCTCAGAGTTGGTCGGATTGAGGAGAAATGAGTCACCATTCGCTCAGAGACTGGACATGAACACAGAACAGCTGGTCGTGTGTGTGTGTGTGTGTGTGTGTGTGTGTGTGTGTGTGTGTGTTTCACAATGAGTGATGAGGAAAAAGAAAAACACTGCTGAAGAACGAGGGCAGGAGTCAGAGCTCATGCAAAACAATCCGTGTGGCATTCAGAGAAATGACCACCATCAATAACACGAAGCTGCTGAGGTTCTGCTGCAACTCGCCACCGAGAAGTTCACGTGAAACGATGACTTTCACCAGGTCTTTATCTCGGATCAAAGAGAATATTTTAAACTCAAATAAATTCAGTGATGTTTTCATTTTTTTTAATAAAAAAAGAAATCTCATCTCCATCTCCCTTATCTATTTATATCTTTCACTCACATTTCTTTTCTTTCCACCGATCATTTTTTTTTTTACAAACTTTGTTTATTTGGTTTTTCTTTAATTTGTTCATTCATTTATTTGTTAATCTGTTCATTCGATTATTTACCCATTTATTGTTCATTCATTTATTCTGTCATTTTTTTTCATTTATACATTTATTCATTGGTTCATTTAATCATTTGTTTGTTTGTTTCTTCACTTATTTGCTAATCTGTTCATTCATTCGTTTATTGGTTCATTCTTGGAATAATTTGTGTTTACGTGTGTTTTTGTGTTGACGTGTGTGTGTGTGTGTGTGTGTGTGTGTGTGTGTGTGTGTTGATTCTCTGACCTCTGCAGTTCAGTGATGAGGAGAACCGTACAGGGGAACCCCAGAGTCATGAGACACACAGAGTTCATCACAGGCTTCATGAAGGCCAAACAGGTGAAGACGAGAGAAAGCAGAACCACCAGCAGCTTGAAACGACACCTGAGGAACCATTTCACACGTCACTCAAACTGGAGACATAAATATAAACCAATCAGAATGCAGTGCGAGAACATTTCTTTGTGTTTGTACCTGTCTCTCCGGAACATTCTGGGCAGGAACCGTTTGGGGAACCACATGGCTAAAGCGCACATTAGCACCCAGAGGATGGAAAGCTCGTCCAACATCTGGCCCAGGAAACTGAGCGTAGCGTGAAAATACGCCGAGCTCATGCCTACGGGAGCAAACCACATAACGACTAATATTTAGATTATAATTTAAAAATGACACGTAACTGATGGTGAGATATTTTTGCTATTTGAACTTCGAGAAGCTCTGATGTAAGTTGGCCGTTTCCGAGCTTGGGAATTCTTATGAACTTATCCTCTGCAGCAGAGGTAGCTCTTAGTCTTCCTTTCCAGGATCGGTCCTCAAAAGAGAATATTTCATCCCATCATTTGATGTATTGGAGACTGCGCTTGGAGATACATTTAACTGATGTTCTGAAGCACATTAAGAAGTGTCCAAACAGAACCAGCAGTGGAACAATGGTGGTGCTGGGATTTAAACTCAAACTTATGACTGGAATTTGTGGCTAAAATAAAGAGTTCAGGTTCAGCGCTGCCTTTTTGTCCACCTTTAATCATTGTTCTTTGTTGATGGTCTGAAGTTCAACGTTTGAGTGAAACCTGAGATGAAGCCTCCTATGCTTGTAAACTGAGAGACACTGTAGAATCTGATAATGATGATGTTGTTAGAGACACGGGTTATAAAAAGTGAACAATGAACAGTTGGGTTGTTGTCCAGAGCCTCCATGGAGATGTAGAGTTGGAAGTGGAGGTGGTCTCCTAGAACCCATTTAATGCTTGTGGTCTGATATACGGACATCTCCTAGTAATCCTGACTCCGCCCACCAGCTATACATTGTGTACTTTACACGTTTTCACGCTCTGGGGATGAATATCACAAACTGCAAATGTTTATCATCAGTGGAGGAAGCAGGAGGCCATATCTCAGAGGAAACGTCTCCAACAGTTACTGCATTATCTCCACACACACATACATACATACACACACACATACATACACACACACACACACACACACACACACACAGAAATTAAGGGAAAAAGATGTCCGACACTTCAAAATAAACCCAAAATAAGAGTGGAAATGGAGATCTCATCACATCTCCACGTTTTTACGTGGAATCTGATGGTGAGGTGAGGATTTCTTCTCGCTCAGCAGAATTCAAGCACGCCAATCATTTTATACAATATAAATTCTATCACATTGTACACATGAGAGCCTTGAGCGCCCACGTCAGCCCCACGTCAGCCCCACGTCAACCCCTCGCTCAGCGTAAAATATCGACTCCTGCTCATCACTTTTGACATTTAATCACATCTCTCTTTCTCTCTCTCTCTCTCAAACACCTGACAGAACAGATTTATCAGATGTTGGTGATGGGATTTATGGAAAATGAATCGATTTTATTTATGTAACGTTTATCTGCTTACCAACGACCATGAGCAGGAACCATATGACATAAATCCCACGGTTATAACACACAGCGTACTGGCGGAACAGGTGCATCAGGAGAGGAGGCAGGACGAAGAACAGCACGTTACTGATCTGAAATCACGAGGAGGAGCAAAGTTAATACAAGAAGAACAGGAAGAGAGAAGGAGATGATGAAGAAGAAGAGGATGAAGAAAAATCTCTCTGACCGTGTTGTAGAACTCAGCGATGTTGGGGTGGATGAGATAATTCCCTTCACACCAGTCAATTTCTGAGCTGCCAGGTTGGAGCTGATCTCTCCAGCTCTCAGAGCTCACCATCCTCATCATCATCATCATCATGTTCCTCATCATGTTCCTAATTTTCCCCTTTCTGCTGATTGTCTTTAAATCTGGATCATTTCTTCTCCTCCACCAACTCCTCCTTCTGCATGCTCTCAGCTCTCAAAACACACACACACACACACACACACACACACACAGTCACACAGAACAGAATGAAAAGTTGAACCCTGTGTTCTCTGTGTTCTCGGTCACTCCACTGCCACCACAGCGTCCACATGCGCTGGTCACGTGACCTCGGCTGCCAATCAAACACACGCTTTATTCCCTAAACAATACTACAGCAACATCTCCAGCGGCCTGCATGACCACGTGTTCCATCACAGCAGATCCGTTTATTTCAAACTTTGTCACACAAGTAAAAAAGATTAAAAATAAATAAAGTAATAATAAAATTTTATTTACTTTTAAAACTTTCCAGTTAGAGGTAGAGACAGAGGGGGCGGAGCCTCCCAGCCTTTAGACACAGTAATAATAGGATTTGTTCATTCGTAATCAGATTTTACTACATCATATAAAAACAGAATAAACATTCTTATAAGAGCTTTTTTATATTTATGACATCACAAGTATGATCGCTTTTTTATTAATTAATTAATTATCATTTAAAGGTTATTTATCAACCTTTCTGTCTAGGGACCCATTTCACTAATTAACAAAAACAAAAACAAGAATGTATTAATAATTAAAAAAAATAGTAAATAAATGTATTTAAATTGTCTTAATCAACCTTTCTGTCTTATTAACTAAACAAATAAACAAACAATAATCGCCACCATAATGAGTTTGTTCATTTTCTTTCAAACGAAAACTGTTTTTTTTTTTTTTTTTCTCTTTGGATCTGCACAAACCCTCCTGACCTCCTACCTCTGGAAGTTTCTCTTCAACTGGTGCAGCTGGAGATGGTTTTACATCTACAACGTGAAAATCCAAGTTCCTGAGCAACTGAAGAGTTTTGGGGGTTGATTTGGACTGTCTTCAGGACACTCTGTGCACCCAGATGAGGATGAGGGTCTCTTTGAGTCTGGTTTCTTCCTCGTGCCATCTGAGGGTTTTTTTCTTTCCCATATTCGCCACTGGATTATTCATTACATTTACAATTTAAAAAACTGTACACTCTGTAACACAACTCTGTAACACAACTCTGTAACACAACTCTGTAAAGCTGCTTTGGGACAAAATCCAATGTTAAAGTCGCAACACAAATAAAACTAAATTCCAATTAATTAAATTAATAAAAATAGCATGCAATTAATTCACCAAGTAAGCGATTCGTTGTTAATTATAATAATTGTTGTTTAATTAATTTGATGATAATAATAATATTATTATTATTATTATTATTAAGGCGACAGGAGCGTGTAAAACTGATTTGTAATTTGGGGTTAATTATAATTCAGGAAAAAAACAAACACGTGAGGGAGGAGGGCGGGGGGAGGTCTGGTGAAATCTCGCGATACTTGGATAGTCTATGTGAGACTACGCGGAGGATTTCCGGTCTCTTTCCCGTGGTGGACTCCTGTACTGACGGTCCTCCAGAATGAAGGTGAGCGTTCGGAAATCGGTGTTTTTCGACCCTTCTGTCCGGTAACCCGCGATAAATATGAGCGGATTCGGGGAGTTTACACTCTCCAGGGGCGCGATGGGGCAGTTAGAGGCGTGTGGAGGAAACCCGCGGGGAGGATGATGACGGATTATTATCCCGAGTGCTGAACACAACATGGCGGCTTTCTGCATATAGGAGTGTGTGAGAGTGTCGGTGTGTGTGAGAGTGTCGGTGTGTGTGTGTAAGTGTGTGAGTGTGTGTGTGTGTGTGTAAGTGTGTGTGTGTGTGTCACCTTCGGTGTGTTTTGGGAGAAAATGTTAAGTGTAAAGAATCGCCTTATATACGCGTCACATTTAGCTAGCAAGCTAACACACACACACACACACACATGGAGCTTAAACCGGGTTAAAGTTATCCTGAGTTAAACTGATCCTGGTTCAGACCTGAGGTAAGAAATCTAGAAGAGTTTTGAGTGTAGAACTTTAATTCTTCTCTCATTACTGAGTGTGTATTGATGTGTTGAGTTTTAATGAAGTATTTGGTTCCAGACCCCATGTTGTAGAAATCCAGGATATTTTGAATCGCAGCCCACATGCGCGCGCCGTTTCCCCTTTTTATATCGGTGTGTGTGTGTGTGTGTGTGATGGTTCAGGGTTCGAGTTGACCTCAGGATGCTCTACCTTCAGACAGGTTCTAGACCTCCATCATGCTCATTTATGTGATCTCTCCTCCAGCTGAATATCTCCTTCCCCGCCACCGGCTGCCAGAAGCTCATCGAGGTGGATGATGAGCGCAAACTGAGGACCTTCTATGAGAAGCGCATGGCCACCGAAGTGCCTGCTGACCCCCTGGGTGATGAGTGGAAGGTGAGGATCTTTAACAGTGGACCTGCGCGCGCACACACACACACACACACCTTGTTCATGTTGATAATTGTAGAAATGTTTGGTGCATACTTGAGGAACCAGAAGAACGTTTGCATGATGAGCAGCTGGGTGGATCTGTGCTCACCGAGCGAGTGTCTCCCGTGTGTTTCAGGGCTACGTGGTGCGCATCAGCGGAGGAAACGATAAGCAGGGCTTCCCCATGAAGCAGGGCGTTCTGACCAACGGCCGTGTGCGTCTGCTCCTCAGCAAGGGCCACTCGTGCTACCGGCCGCGGCGCACCGGAGAGCGCAAACGCAAATCCGTCCGCGGCTGCATCGTCGACGCCAACCTCAGCGTCCTCAACCTGGTGATCGTCAGGAAGGGTGAGAACCTGTGCTGTGGAGCAGCTGCTGATGTTCCTGCAGGGTGTAATGATGGTTTAGGAAGCAGTGAGAGATCTTTGGTGGGTTCTTTGGATCAGTAGTGTTCAGGGATTGGTGGAGGTGTAACGATACACAGGTCTTTTGGAATTTGTTAAATTTTTGGTTAGAGTGTTAAATTCCCGTATTTGAAACAGGGCCCATAGTTAATGACAGTGAGACTTTTCTCGGCTGTGTGGTTGCTATCAGAGATGATTTTACTGGTCACCAGTCTGAGCAGTGTTGGGAATCTGGTGGGCAGAGTGCAGGGTCATGGTACTGTGTGGTGGGGCAGACGGGGTTAAATGGCCCCAGTAAGAGCAGTTTGGTGTTTAAGGCTTAAACCCGACCTTATGATCAATACCACTGAACTGCTATCGGGGTTTTGCCTGAACTTTCATTCTGGAGGTTGTACTTTTTTTTTTCTGTACACGTGTGGAGGATTAACGTTCTGACTCACCGTGTGTGTTCAGGTGAGAAGGACATCCCCGGCCTGACCGACAGCACCGTGCCTCGCCGCCTGGGCCCCAAGAGAGCCAGCAAGATCCGCAAGCTTTTCAACCTGTCCAAGGAGGACGATGTGAGGCAGTACGTGGTGCGCAGACCCCTCACCAAGGAAGGTGAGTGACTTTAGAGACTGAGGTTCACCATGCTGGATAAACTGATGAACAGTTCAGCGTGAGGCTCATGATGGAGGGAGATCCTGGGCACACCAGTAGACCCTTTCTGGCTGGTCAGTAGCTTTAAAGGGGGGACAGTGTGATGCCATAGTGAGAGTGGAGCTGCAATCCGGATATCGGCCTGATTCTGTACACACGTGACCGGTCGAACTGAGACGCTCCCACACGCATTCTCATACATATCAGACTGTTGTCTATAATGCACAGTATTGTTCGTTTCATAACTCTAACTCTGCTTCCTCATCAGGTAAGAAGCCCAGGACCAAGGCTCCGAAGATCCAGCGCTTGGTGACGCCCCGTGTGCTGCAGCACAAACGCCGCCGTATCGCCCTGAAGAGGCAGCGCACCCAGAAGAACAAGGACGAAGCCGCAGAGTACGCCAAGATGCTGGCCAAGAGGCTGAAGGTACGAGATCAGAGCAGCAGATTTCTCACGCTCAGACTGGAAACGTGCACGTGTTTAAATGAGAACGGTTGAGTAGTAATGAGAGTTTGGGTCTCACCTCTGTGTTTCTGTTCTCTTGTGCAGGAGGCCAAAGAGAAAAAGCAGGAGAAGATCGCCAAGAGACGTCGCCTCTCCTCCCTGAGAGCCTCCCAGTCCAAATCAGAGTCCAGCCAGAAATAAAAATTCAGCGTTTGTACATCACAAATAAAACAAAATGGTTTTGCTCATTTCTGCTCTGGTGCCTTTTTTTCCTTTCATTTCTTCAGAACAATCTCAGGGTCAAATGTTTTGTCTGAACTATAAGACTTCAAGAGTGAGGTTTAAGATGAATTCTGGCTTTTCTTGGAGTTTCTGTTTTAGAATTTAAATTACTGATACCTCTATTTCTGGTCAGGATTTGGTTTCTTATGCAGGATTTTTTTTTTTAGATCCGTTTTCTTATTTCTGCTTGAAATCTGCAATGTGGCTGCAGAACTGGAAAAAAAATCAGTCATTTTGTCTTCACACCACAAGAGGCCGCCATTTCACGTTCTCAGTCTGAATTCAGGATAAATGACTGCGTCCACTCCTAAACTGTGTGACTGCAATCCGAATCCACGTGCAGTCACGCCCACGTCTCGCTAACGTGTATCCTGAGATTACAACTGGGTGTTACGCTGACTGGCAGCCTCTGAGCTGTGAACTTTGTGATGTCGGAGGGAAATGGTTTAATCAGGTTGTCTGACCCACAATAAAATGAGGTTGAGGGTCTTGAGCAGGTTTGGGATTGACTCGTGTCAGAATCCACCTTCATTCAATTTCAATGGGTGAAGAGCTTAACATCCCTGTTCCTAATAAAGTGGCCGGGCGAGTGTATACACAATCACGAACATTTTAGCACGTTTTTATATGTTGACGTGCGCGGGCGTTTGCGTGTTTTTTTTTTTTTCCTCCCAAATCTCTTACGTCACACACACGCCCCCTTGTTAAAACCGTAGCACTTATCCCAGACAGTGAGAGAGACAGCGATGTGATTTGGCCATAGCACGTGTACAAAGCGCGTTCACGTGGCGGGGGCGCGCGGACACGAGTGCGAGCGCTGGTGGAGAATGTGAGCGGTGTTCCTGCGGCTCCGAACACAGCCATGGAGCTGGAGGTGGAATCCGCCGAGTGAGTATCATGTACAGGAGTGTGTGTGTGTGTTTTTTCCCCCCATGATGGTTCTGAAGCTCCTGAAGATGTTCCTCAGTTGTGCGTGCGGGGTTTATAAGCCCTGAATGAGCTGGAATACAGATGTTCGTGCTCGTGCCGCAGAGTCACTCTGTCTCTTTACAGCTCTGCTTTTAATTGCTGACACTTTCAACTCAGCGCGCGCCTTCATTCATTCATTAGCAGGATTATAATTATTTTTAAAGCGCGTGCTGATTTACAGTTTATGGGGAAAAGCTCATTCATCCATGGATGGATCAGTTGATGGATGGATAGATATGTGAAATGATGGACAAATTGTTGAATGCATTAACGAATAGATCGATAAAAGGATGGATGGGGTATAAACAAAGGGCTAAATGGATGGAAGGATAGTTGGGTTAATAGATAAATAGAAAGGATGGGTGGCTGGGCATGGAGAGAGGGCTGAATGGATGGACGGATAGTTGGATAGAAAGATGGGTGGATGGGCATGGATAGAGGGCTAAATGGATGGATAGTTGGGTAAACTGATAAATAGAAAGATGGATGGATAAAAATAGATGGCTTTCTTTACCCACTGGATCAGCTGTAAATGTGAACATGATGTAGAAAGTTGTGTTTATGGATCTCTGCAGGTTCTTCTGCTCTCCTCATGTCTCTGTGTTGTGTCTCGGGCATCTCATTAACCTTTTATCCTCCGAGTGATCCGTTTGATTTTCCCACCTCCAGTGACGTGCTGAGGGAATGATCCTGGTCTGTAGAAAAGAAAGCTCCAGACTTCTGCATGAAGGAACACAGTGTGGGAGAAGAAACCTGTAGCTGCAGGGTTTCCTGAATTACAAATTAATATCAATGCATTAATCCAACAATCAAAAATATTTTATTTAGAATTTAAATCAAGAATATTAATGCTTAGTAACAGTGTGGGCAAATATCTGTTTATTTTTCAAATAAATATTTAATTAAAATTATTTTTAGATTAAATGTCATGAATTACACTGGCAGATCACTGGGATTAGTAAAAGCGAAATGTTTGGTAACAACCTGGACAGATTTTCTCTAACCAATTAAACTAAAATATTAAAAAACGAGTTTTATTATTATTATTATTATTATTATTATTATTATTATTATTATTATTAGTCTGATTGTTGATGTTTTAGCTACCTGAAGTTCAAGAAGTACATTTTGTAATATTAATAATATATTCAAATGAAGATTGTTTTAATTTGTTTTAATCTGTTTATTTTAATAAAAGTGCCTGGACCCCTATGATTGCTGCTGCAAGATGTTCTTGGTCTCGCTTATATTTATGATGATTAGAACTAACACACAGCTTGTGTGTATGGCAGTGTGATCCGGCTGATCATGCAGTACCTGAAGGAGAACAATCTTCCGCGCACTCTGGCCACGCTGCAGGAGGAGAGCACGGTGGTCCTGCACACGGTTGACAGCATCGAGAGCTTCATGGAGGACGTGAACAGAGGCCAGTGGGACGCGGTGCTGCGAGCCATCCAACACCTCAAACTACCCGACGAGCTGCTCATCGACCTCTACGAACAGGTGAGGATCTCCGAGAGGAGCTACAGGAGAGCTGAACGTGGTGGAAATCCATCATTTATGCAAATGACATGCGAATTCTCCGACTTTTTCGGTGAGCATACGATCACACACAGGCTCGGAATGCAAATGCAGCACGAGCCATATGGTCCAAAAACATCTCCAAGTTTTCTTTTCTCGTTTCACACATCCTTATTATTAATATCTGCTTACTGATTGACACCAAGGTTCAGAGAAATGTCTCAACCTTCTCAGAAGTTCAGGTCAGGTGGAAAACAGTGCTCATCTCACTTTTATTTACAATCTGAACGTCCTGTAAACATGTTGTTCTCCCACAAGGTGGTACTGGAGCTGATCGAGTTGAAAGAACTGGGAGCGGCGGGATGTTTACTGACTCAGACGGACCCCATGATCATGCTGAAACACACTCAGCCTGAACGATACGCCAAGCTGGAAGCTCTGCTTACCAACAAACACTTTGACCCCAACGAGGTGTGTGTGTGTGTACGCAACTTCTAGAACTTTTCCAGAACCTTGATCGAGTACCACAGCATAAGGTTTCATGAATGTTTGGCTCCACCCACTATGTCGCTGATGGTTTTACAACTGATTGGCTGCATTGATATTTGGTATGCCATTAATCACTTTACAGAACAATTTAAAATATTTATATATGCAAATAGAAGACACGATTTCACAATTGTCTTTTCGTTTTTCATTTGAATCGTACGTGGGATTTTTCTTTTGACCATTCACAACATCGTTCACCCATAAACAACAAAAACTCATTTCATGACCATCACAAGGCAGCATCAACGTATTACATTTATTTTACATACAATTTAAAATATGCATGAATTCGCAATTGTCCATATCTGGAAATTGTCCCACACAGCAACTGTGAAGAAACGAAAATAAATAAAAATGTACCTACTGAACGCGTTCCGAACTCGTGACTCTTTCATCAGTTTATCGCATTGGATCGTTCAGGTCTTTGATGTACACTTCAAAAGAATGAATGATTTAAATTGTGCGCGCGGTTTAGCGCTAAAAAAAAACATCCGGTCTGAGAGTCGCTGGTGATTAAAAGGCGTCGTAGAGGTGAAAGAATGGACAGATGAAGACCTCCCTGGAGTCGAGTCAGTAGACAAGCCGAAACTCACGTGAAGTCACAGCTTTGATGACATCATCATTTCCCAAGTTACATTTTTGCTTCAGTCCCGAGACTTCAATCCGTCCAGCCTTCACCTTCTCAAACTTCTCTCCATCACACACCTGCGCCTAATTTCATTATCATTTTCTTCCATGCCGTCCATCCTCCTAGACCTCTGACTCCTCCTACTTGCTGCATTGCATTTTGGGTTGTGTAGTTAATTTCTGTACAGTACTTTCTCAGTTTGTCATCAAAATCCAGCTTGTGATGTGTTTTTGTATTGTGATGTTGAAGGTTTACCCAGAAAACAGCAACAAGGAGACGCGCAGGTTGGCCATCGCTCAGGCGCTGGTTGGAGAGGTCAGTGTGGTTCCTCCATCTCGCCTCATGGCTCTGCTTGGACAGGTGCGTTTACAAACTCTAGCAATTAATCTACTAACAGATACAATTTATGGATAAAAGTATTGGGACATCTGACTTTCCAGCTGTATGTGCTTTGACGTAATTGTATAGAACATCTGTGGATGCAGGAGTATAATATTTTCCCAAACCATGAAGATCTGCTTTTAGGAGTGAAAGATCTCCTGCTGTGTTGAACATGGATGAATGTGAACCCCAGGCCTCCTCACCTCACCTACATCAGCCCCTGACTTTATTAACACCCCATCACTGTGCACAAATCTACATAAAATCTAGAACATTGGAGACCTAATGTGGAATGAGATGTTCAAAAAGAATCTTATGGTCAGGTGTCTACAAGCTTTTGGACATGTAGTGTATGTTTGATCAATTTTGTGTAATCTGACATGTAAAACTGGGCCGTAGGACAGGGTGTGATCGATCCGTCTAGGGTATGGGGTATTAATCCAGGTCATGATGGATCTTCATTTACAAATCCGACACTGTAAATAATCACCCAGATCGAAAGTCTCCACAATGAAATCAAATAATGAAGATCTGGAAATCTGCCTGAGCTTCTGTCTTCTCCACACAGGGGCGTCTGTGCGAGAGCGCTCTGTACAGGTTACAGGAGACCAAAGCACTGAGGCAGTTCGGATCATTAGCCATGCTGGTAAGTGAAGCCTGAAGAAGAGCTTCATCACACACCGCTGGTCTAACTCCTGTACGAGAGAGAGAGGAGGTTCATCTTTATCTCACCCTTCCAGTCTCTGAAGTGGCAGCAGCACCAGGGTCTTCTGCCCCCCGGCATGTCCATAGACCTGTTCCGGGGCAAAACCATGATGAAGGACCTGGAGGAAGAGCGCTTTCCCACCCAGCTCAGCCACCTTCTAAAGGTAAAGTCACCGATCGCTGCCAAGAAGCCACGAGCCAGAAATGCTATTATAGCAAACATCTGAGGACGTTCTTGGAGAGCCCGGAGAATGGAAATGCACAGGCCATCGATCTTTTTGTTTTTATTACGCAAATCAGACAAGAAGTGAGATGCAATGTTCAGTAAATACATGATGTCGAGACGGTTAGACGTGTGAAATTTAGGTGGACCGAACCATTTGGTGGTAGAATAAGGGGTGGAACAAAAATAAAATGGTCTTGTTGGAAGAGGAAGAGACCAGGGATGGAGAATTCTACAGTCCTTCAAAGTGTTTTTTCATCTCCTAACCACACACACACACCTGAAACATCTAACCAATATCTTCAGAAGTACTTTATAATGACTGGCAGGGGGATTAATTAGTGATTAGGACAATAAAGCCCCGCCCATCTTTGGTTATTATTGAAAAGGGAATGTGTTCGCTGGTCTTTTTTTCTCTCTCTCACATTCACACACACACACTCACACACACACACACTCACACACACACGCAGAGTGTAATAATTGGTTTTCGAGGCCCGAGGCTTGCTGTCAGATGGTCATCATGCTGACTCACTGCAGCGTCTGATTGACAGCCTCAGGGTGACAGTAACTCCGCCCACAAACATACCTGACCTTTCACCCTCTGTAGCATTGATCTCGTTACTGCGTGGGCGTATGCTGACTTCATGCTAAATTGCTTTCTCTGGTGGCCAATTCTCAGCTTCCCTCACCCACACACACCCACACACACACACACAGAGTGAGGATTAGGTGTGTGTGATTATGGTGTAGAACCGTCATTTCCCAGCTGTAATATTTGTACATATTTGATTTTCATATAAAGTGCAGCAGTTTCGGAACCCAAGAATGGATTATTGCACTGTGATATTATTATAAGAATATTTGCAGTAACAACATCCCAACAGTACATCCCATGTTCATCCCAACAGTCAAATAATTGGTGAAAGAATGAGATTTCAGTTCAACATAATTTAATAAAATTCTATTATTTTTTTCAAGACATTGTTGGACATTACCCCAAAGCCTTTGTAAAGCTGATTCAGCATAAAATCTTTAGAAATAAATAAAGTGAATTTATAATTGTAAGTTTGTCCCATATATGTTTATCTTTAATAAACGAGCCAGTGGCAAAGAAATATATATATTTTTTTACATTTTTGTATTTCAATTGTGTGTGTGTGTGTGTGTGTGTGTGTGTGTGTGTGTGTTGTAGTTTGGCCCGAAGTCGCATGTGGAATGTGCTCGGTTCAGCCCAGATGGTCAGTACCTGATTACTGGGTCAGTGGATGGATTTATTGAGGTGTGGGATTTTACCACGGGAAAAATCTGCAAGGTGAGTCCAAGCTTTTCTTTTTTATTATTACTACAAAAAAATAATTTCCTGTACACACACACACACACACACACACACACACACACACACACACACACACACACAAAAAGTCTAAATAGAGTTTATAAATAATGCTCTAAAAGCAGCTTAGCTCCTCCCACTGACTTTTGTATTATTTATTATTATCTATTATCATTTGTATTATTTATAATGTAGAGCTCTTTTAGAAAAGCAGATATATAAAACAATTATCCTCTAGAAAGAGGAAAATATTTAAAAACATTAAAAAATATGCAGAAATGAACTGAAACACAAAAAATAATAATTTACAGAGTAGCGATGGGAGGATCGGATCATTTTGGGACTTTGTTTTTCACGTCTACGTACACCAACGTTAACTACAGTGCATATATTTTAGGTGTATAGAAGAGTCGAGATATAAACTACTTAATTCTGTACATAACCTACAGAGATTTTGTGATGCTTTGCAGTAGACAATAATCGAGTCACTCTGAGACTCGTTCTTCTGAGTCAAATGAAAGATGAATGAATCGTTCATGAACGACTCCAGAGTTACAAACGAGGAAGCTGATGTGATGTGTAGGTTCCTCCTCATACAGGGACGTGCTCGAGTCCAGCATGTGTCTGTTCCAGGTGATTCGCACTAATATACACTAGGTGTTTGCTCCTCATGCCACTGAGCTTGGGGTCCTGAGTAGGAATTCCGACTTGAGATGACGTTCCTCAACTTTAATATTATATTTGTGGTGTCCTCCATATGAGTTAAATTACAGGAAGTGAAGTGAAGAACACGCCATCTCTTGGTGTCACGTATAAACCACAATGTCATGCACGTGCACTGCTTCCAATTCTCCGTGTCCTTCCAGAATCAGTGTAAAAAAAAAGTTGCTTTTATTTAAAAACCCAACACTTCTCCGTGCGGTACCGCGTACCTTTCTCTCTCCCCTGAACGAACACGGATCCAGCTGAACCTCTGAGGTGTGGAATGTGGGTCACCCCGAGCCTTGCTGACGTCCGTCCTGCACACTTGCGCACTCCAAGGGCCCAAAATAACGGCAACCGACTTACAGCGTGGAGTCGAGGAGGGAATCACTGTGGAGTGTTTACAGCCGTCACACTTTCACTCCGCGGCTCAGGAGTAAAGACTGTGTTCTTAATAAAAACAGTGAGCGCTATGTGGCAAAAGTTTGTGGACACCCGAACATAAGGTGGTATGCGCTTCTTTTTGAGCATCCCATTCCACATTTGTTCCCCAATGACTTTTATAATAAGCTTCACTCTTCTGGGAACATGTTCCACTACTTTTTGGACATCTGTGAGACCTGGGGTGCAGTCAGCGTTCACGTTCATCCCAAAGGTGCTCAAAACTGTAGGAGATCTTCCTCTCCAACCCATGTACAGTAAAGCATATCTTCATGGAGCTGGAACAAAGGCTTCCTGTACAATTGTGTGTCCAACAGATTGAAGGGGTCCGACATATGGCTGGGAAAGTCAAGTGTCCCTAAACTTTTGTCCGTATAGTGTATTAACAATTATAATACATTTCAAATAGAATTAAAATGTGCATTCAAAACTAAAGGCAACATCACATCATGAATATTTATTGTTCATGAAGGTTTAATGAATATTAATTAAAAAGTCATGGAGATTGAATATTCATTAGATTATATTAGCATTGTGTGTGTGTGTGTGTGTGTGTGTAGGATTTAAAGTACCAAGCTCAGGATAACTTCATGATGATGGACGAGGCGGTGCTCTGCCTGGCGGTGAGTCACGACAGTGAGATGGTCGTGTCTGGGGCTCAGGATGGAAAAATACAGGTACCTCCATTCCCACTTTTCACCTCCATCAGCAATCTTGACCTCCACCTTAAAACCCCATGTTGATATTAATTGGCAGCCACATGCCTTCATGTGTAAAAGTGCTTTCGAAGTGGTGCCTGGACCACGAAGAGTTCTGTCCAATTGATCGTCATTAGTGTAATGTCAGTTTCAACACAGTGCTTGGCCCCCTACGATCGCTACTCAGTCTGGTCCATTCTCCATCATCAGAGATGTATTCTTATTGTCGTGTGAAATGGATGTTCTCGTTTCTCCAGCTGTGGAGGATTCGTAACGGTCAGTGTCTGCGCAAGTTCGAACGCGCTCATGGCAAAGCCGTCACCTGCCTCAGCTTCAGCCGTGATAACGCTCAGCTCCTCAGCGGCTCCTTCGACCAGATCATCAGGTCTGTTTTCTCTTACACACACTTCTACGAGTCAGTTCTTCTGAGTTTAAAAGGACAAGCTGGCAGTTAATTTGCTTCTTGTAATTGCCTGCTGTCACAGACGCTCGCTGCCGGTGTGTGTGTTTTGTATAGGTTTTAATTGTGTTTGAGAAAAATGCCGTTCTTTATCTGAGACACTGGTGTAATGCTGACTCTGCACAAACAGAAAACTAGAGTGCTTGCAGGAATAAATGATTCTGGAACAGAATAAAAACCTAAATAAATTCTGGGCTATAAATTGAATAATTTGTTAATATTAATGGCAGCAATACCGGGGTTTTATTGGGTAATGAGTCCCAGCTTCTCTAATAGCACAATGTAAAATTTGTGATATATCCACAGCAGGGATCAGCTCCACAGCATGTGTTCACCAGACCATCCACTGTAGATGAATATCTTCTGGTTAGAGTTATGGAGGACGTACAGTGACACATGCATGTTCCTTTTGTTTAGGTAAAAGGCAAAAAAAACCACACAAGAATTGGACATTGAGTACAAATGTGACAATTGTGTTAGAAGGGGCAGGTGATGTTACAGACTGTCTCACTTCCACACAAACATGGAGGTGGAAGCTTAATGGTTTGGGGTTGTTTTGGAGCAGGGAAGTTTGGAGACTTATTCCTGAACCAACATGGCTCCTATTCCGGACACCATGCAATTCCACCTGGACTGCGGCTCATTGGAACCGACTTCACCGTACAAGAAGATGAGCCGAAGCGTACATACGTTCAAGCTCTGTAAGCGTTAGAGAGCAACGGGTTATCTGGAGTATCCATTATAGAATGGCCCAGTCAACACACACAACTGCTCTGGGATAAAATGGATCATAAAGAAATCTCCAACTAGTGAGGAACACCGCAAGTTTTCCAAAAGGCACGTGTCTCAGAAACCATGAGACTCGCCATTTCCACACGTTTCACAGGCAGTGTATTGTCTTAACAAGGATTTCTGGACCTGAGGGAACAAATCCAGTGAGACGTTCATATGTCTGTGATGAACAGTTCTTATATGGCGGACAAACCGAATGGGATCGACTCAAAGGGCAAAGTCAAATTAAATTACTACAGTGCTGATGAAGCGTCTGATCCAATATGGCAGCTGGATGAAACCGGGTTATGAGTGCAGAGGAAGAGTATGGTGACGAAGACTGAGGCACACATACCGACTTTCTCCCACTCTCACCGTCTCTCGCTAACCAACCTGACGATTGCATTTCTGCAGAATCGGCGCTAGGCTCCTGGTGTGTGTCTGTGGGTGGAAGGAATTCTGATTTTCCACGTGCCCTCTGGCAACGGAGGAGGCGGAAAGAAAGATAGCATGTTTCTATTCCTATTTTAGGCGAGCGAGATGAGTCTGGAGATGCAGCTGCAGCTTTGCTATGTCAGTTTCTCAACAAGACGGAGAGACAAAGAGCAGGAAGAAATGATGAGGGCTGTGATTAGCTTCTTATTGAGACCCAAAAGCTCTTTATTCAAGACGAATCAGATTTTCCTGGCGCGCGTCGCAACGCGTAAATGCCGAACAGGCACCAAAAGCACATGAATGCGTTTTAATTTGTAGCGAATGGTGAGGCATCTTGGGTTTTGAAAGACTAATCACTTTTTAAACCCATTAGACTTCACGGATTGAAATCAGGAAAGATGCTGAAGGAGTTCCAAGGTCACACTTCCGGGATAAATGATGTCATCTTCTCACACAATGGCCAGTTTGCTATCAGCGCCTCAGCAGATGGCACAGTGAAGGTAAATCTGCATTTCATTTGTATTCAGATCCTGATGGCGATTATACGCCTCCCGTTTCCTCTCCTCAGGGGCATTAACACTGGTTCTTTCCCGCTCAGATCTGGAATGTGAACACGGCTGAATGCACAATCACCATCAAAACTCCTGACGTTCCAGAAGGATCCGACATCACAGTTAACAATGTTGTTCTGGTACCCAAGAACCCAGAGCACTTTGTGGTGTGTAACAGGACCAGCACAGTGGTCGTCATGAACGTCCAGGGCCAGGTAACTACCAATGATTGCTGCATCAATGAGTATAATTGCACGTTTCTCTGGGTAAATCTACCTTTGTGACTTTACTGAGACCCCGTCAGCTCAAATGGACTTGAACTAAAATGTTGTCTTGAGATTTTGGATGAGAAAAAGGATGGAGAGCTGCTGACTTGACACTATTAGCTCTTAACTGGTGACTCGACTTGAACTCGTATGCTGCTGTCTCAAGACCTGTATGATCTACTGACTGTGAGACCAGATGTAACCATGGCGCATGTTTTGTTTCCTCATCACCTGTACCGGTGCTCTGCTGTGCAAATCAGAGATACCAAAGCAGCCGAATCCCCACAAACAGTGACAACAAAATCAAAATAGAGCAGCTCAAAATCCTGTTCAGGGTTACTGAGCTGAATTTAGAGAGTTCACAAATTCAGACAATGCTGTGGACTAAACCCGAGAGGAACGTCTCTCCCACACTTTCCACTGCTCGCTTGCTGACTCATTCGGTCTCTTAACCTCCTCCGCCTCCTCAATCTTCAATTCCATCCGCACTCTTGCTCTCGTTCTTCCTCTCTTCCTCCCTCACATTCTCTCTCTTTTTCTATTCCGTAGGTACTGAGGAGTTTTAGCTCGGGAGTGAGAGAGGGAGGAGACTTTGTGTGTTGCACGCTGTCTCCTCGCGGAGAATGGATCTACTGCGTGGGAGAAGACTACGAACTTTACTCGTTCAGCACCATCACTGGAAAGCTGGAGAGAACACTGCCGGTACAGTTGTGTCCTCTGGGCATCACTAGTTTCTAATCTCTAAAGTAAATGCATCTGTTCGTGAACTTTGAATGCGCCGCAGAACAATTTATTACCGTAAAGAAACTTTTGTTCCCAAATTGGCGCATGTGACGAGACACAGCAACAGTGAACCATGAGCTTCACCTCATTATTTCCTGCACACTGACAGTCTGGACAGAAACCCTCGCTTGTTAGGCGAATCAGCAGATTTAACATCGCTAGTGACCTGTCCATGTACGTGGCTCTCTTCATAACATGTTAGCATTGAGGGGATGAGGGGAGGAGTCGATGATTACATTTGAATTTTTTATTTACATTTAATTGTTTAGCGATTTTTTACATTATTGGAACAAAGTGGCTTCGTCGACATCCAGGTCTAGAACTGAAGGTGACACTCCCTTAGGCTATGTCTACACTAATCTGGATACATTTCGAACGGTATTATAGTCTGGATACGGCTTCGTGACTGAATGAATCTCCACAAAACCCAACGGAACATCTTCCTAGAAGAGTGGAGGTTAAAGGGGACATTTAAAAAGCATATCAATCTTTTGGTGTTTGTCCATATCTTTAAGTACTTTACATACAAACACAGCAGAAATTATTCTACTGCCAACTGTATAGATAAAAAAAATCACAAACCACGTCACATTGTAGAGCTCGAAAATTTCTCAGCCAGACCTCAACAATGTGTATTGTGAACGTTCCTCAGTCTCCAAGCTATATTAAGCACAGATGCCTTGAATTCCTCCACCTCCGCAGGTGCACGAGAAAGACGTGATTGGCATAACCCACCACCCTCATCAGAACCTCATCGCCACCTACAGCGAGGACGGCTTGCTGAAGCTCTGGAAGCCTTGAGCGTGAACTTTACAGTCGTCGTTCGTGCTGGTCTGTACATCCGAGATGTTTGGAATCATGTGTCAGTTTTTCAGGTTTGAAAGTCTTCCATTCCAGAGCCGATGAAGATCACTACAAACTTAATCTCCACTCTTTTAACACGTCT
The DNA here is from genome assembly GCF_014805685.1 of Silurus meridionalis. Lineage (NCBI taxonomy): Eukaryota > Metazoa > Chordata > Actinopteri > Siluriformes > Siluridae > Silurus > Silurus meridionalis. The sequence goes on from NC_060911.1 coordinate 14,961,845, forward strand.
GAGTAACGCGATCGGACCGTGTCTTGTAACGTTAAAAATAGAATACGCCAAGACTTCTTTAGATGTCGTAAGAAAAACGTGGAAACACTTCACACTATTGGTGGTTCGTGACGTTTCTGAATTGCATGAAACCGGAAAATATAATTACGATCATTTCGCTGTGGAATTCAGGTACGATTGTCGATTGAATACTTCCTTCTAAAAAATCAATAAAAAAAGGGTTAGAAAACAAAAGAAGGAATTGATCCTTAACGTACATTTTAGAAACGGTCCCTCGGCTGTATAAACACTGCACGATCGTATCCACATGATGTGTGTGAAAACTTCTGTAGTGTCGGTATCTGCATGCCAGCAGTAAATCTCTCTGTATGAAACCTCGATCTAACACGGCATTTCTGCTCCAACCTTCACATTACTGATGCGTTTATCTCTTCAGGAAAAGCAGTGAAAGACGACCATGATGTAGCTAACACAAGGCACTGGGCTGCATTCACACGCTGAGGGTTTTTCTTTTGGGTTGCACCGAGATTCCTGACCAATCAGATTACAAAAGAAAACCAGCTGCCAAAAATCCGCATGTATTAAAAACAACCAAGGCAGCGCGTTTCTGATAAATCATTCACTGTATTCAACTCAACACTGTTTATTTCGGCCAAAGCTCAGTTTTTAACTCAATACACCGAACTAACGTCGACTATATACGTTGCTAAGTGCAACATTATTTCACCAATGCAGCCTCAAATGCAGATTCGCCTTAAAAACATGAACATATGATGGGGGGGGTGGGGCTTTCAGAGGTTCAGTTCATATTGGAGAGTTGGAAGCAACTGTCAATCATTCCAGAGTTTCCTGCCAATCGTTCCAAAAGCTGTGTTTATTAGAACACAACCATATTGGAGTTTTTAAGCGATACCTTGTACTGTAACTTGTCCCTCATTAACATTGTCAGGATTCTCTTGATTTTCCACCTTCAACACTACAGAGAAGACAATAACCCCCACCTCCTTACCCCAGTCCGCAATACTGAGGACAATTAAGCTCGTCGCTAGGCAAGTTAAAGAGCTCGTGTGGACTGCTAGGAGCGTTGTCGTGGTTACAGCGTGATTGAGCACTGATGGGGGAGCAGGAGGTTAATGCCAGCAATGATCTGGACATGCAGGGAAATGTTTTCAGGTGTGAAGGATTGGTGTGTTTTAACACTTGACCCACACTTGCATGAGAAATAACTGGTTCTGTAACCACGGGACTGTGTGTGTGTTTGAGCAGGGTTCTATTTCATTGTTTATTTCTGTCTAATTGCTCTGGTTTCTGTTGGACAGCAGGTTCTGGGGAGTTTACTATGTAAATGCGTCAGGTGTAAACGCAGTACTGTAATTCCAGCTCTCCACAGGAACCACTCTGTAACGCCTTCATCGGTGCATCATCAGGCTTCTCCCTGGCTATTTTTTCACTGCACACATTTCGTCTCTGAAATAAACTCTGTGCATGTCATGCAAAACTTCAACTGTCTTGTCGTTGTCTTCATTAAAGCCAAATTTTCTTTAACTAGAGCGAAACGATTTACACAGTCCTCTGAGGAGAGAGTGATTTTTTTGCACATGGGGGCAAAAAAACCCAGAAAATGTAAATTATTCAATTTGAATGTTAAGTATGATGTAAAAACATTTTTAATGCAAATTGTGGTTCACTGTAGATGTTTTGATATAAAAAAAGGAAAAATTTAACAAAATGGAAACTAAATTGCAACATTTCTATAAATCATTTCAAAAGACAAGTAAAGCAGAAAGGTTTAATTTATAAGTTAAAATACAAATAAAGTGGATTATTGGTCCTAATAAAATTGACCGTAAAAATGACAAGAAACAATAAACAAACAACAACAAAAAAGTTATTTTCCAAACAACACTTTTTTTTTTTTTTTTTTAAAGTTCCACGTGTCCTTTCTCGTGATGGAGTTGGACGTGTTTTTCTCCTTACCCGTTAAGGCCTCGCAGGTTACAGGTAACTGATAAAACAACATTTGGTAAAGTAAAAAAAAAGAAAAAGCCTGACCGTGTTGCATTTGATTGTTATTGTAAAATAAGCGAGTGCATTGATGCTGCATTTCTCTGCTGATCTGCATAACCAAGTAATGGATTAGTGTGAGAAAAATGCTGATTGGAACTAATTGGTATTCACATGAAAAGGCCGCAAATAAATACAATAAGTCAGTAATTTTACAGTGCAAACGCTGCTACACCAAAAACAAAACAAAAAAAAGGGCTTCCTTTTGAGCGGAAACCGTTTTTTTAGTTCACCGTGCCGTTAGAGCTCGTTATATAACCCTCAATGTTTTTATGTTTTTTTTTTCCTTTTCATTTCTGCACTTATTTATGGTTTCAGCTTTTGGCTTGTTAAATCACAGTATTGTTAAAATAGTACAAACAAATAAACAAACCCAGCATGGCTTTTAGTTTCTGCAGGTTCTCTAATATTTAGCAGCTTTAAATGAAATCTCGGAGCTCTGCTGTGTTTTAAAGGAAATTAAAAAAAAGAACAGAATAGATCTGTACCTGACTCACCTGATCCTGATCTTCTCCACACCAGACTCACTCACCTGGTCCTGACTCACCTGGTCCTGACTCACCTGATCCTGACTCACCTGATCCTGACTCACCTGATCCTCTCTACACCTGATAAACCAGATTCTCCCAGTGATAAAAAAAAAAAACCCTAATAATAACAATAATAAAGGTTTCATTTACTTGATAACGGTGATCTTTATCTTTCTTGTCGACAAATTCCGGTCACAGAGTTCGATCTAGACAGTGAGGTGTGTACGGTCTGAGTAGCGAAAGGAAGCTCTATGAGGTTTGGCACTGTACCCCTCCTCCGGGGTGGAAGTCGTCCTCGTCCTCCTCGATGTAACGCTGACGGCGGCGCTCCTGGGTCGGGTCACAGTCCTCGAGCTCGGCGTAGATGTACAGGTCATCGTCCATGCTCTCTGGCTCGCTTTTCTCCGACGCAGAGGGGAAAAACTGCTCCAACTGCTTCAGCTTGTTCATGGGGAGGAAGTTCGCCTCAGGGAAGACGACCTGCAGAAACACACAGGACACTTACTAATGAGTCGTGCCATGAGAGTGAAAAAACAGATCGGAAATAACGTATATGTAAGGTAAATGTTTTTTTTTTAGTTTGTATTAGCTGTCTATTAGAGGTCGACCAATTAATCGGTTTTGCTGGAACCATCGGCAAAAATCTATACCAATAGTTTTTCCAGGGTCCAGTCCTCTATCATTACAACAGCGGCCTCTAGAGGCGTATCTCTGATGCCACATGCTGTTTGTTTTAAAACCTACATTTCCCTACACTCCCTAAACCCTAAACTCCTGTTCTATAATGCTGATGATCACCTGAGATTCAGCCACAGAAAATAAATCACCTGGAGAAAATGCATTCATGTACAGGTATGTGGAATATTTGGAGTTCCTACAGAGATGTTCATCTCCCTTACCGCAACACTGAGGGAGTAAGAAACACATGGCTGTGTGGGCGTGACTTACTTTAAAGAGGATGATGAGTCTGCCTTTCTCGAAAGGGCGGCGGTGCAGGGGCATCCCCTCATTCAGCACACACTTCTTATCACCTGGTCTGATCAGCTCACCTGCTCCATACACCGAAAAACATTCAGGGAGAACGTTACACCGGAGTGTGTGAGGTGATGCGTGTAAACACGTATACACCAAACAACTGTAACACACCTGTCTTGAAGAACACTGACCTGGGTGTGAGGTGATGAGCAGAGTTCTGTTGTTCAGCGTTTGGACGGGTTTCTGGAAGCCACACAATGACTCTATGAGCTGAAGCTCCATGGTCATGATCAGATCCATGTCCTGTCTAAGAGAAGAAAATCAGATCCCACATCAATCAATCAATCCACTCTGTTTTGTGTTAATATCAGATATACCCCGTGTGTGTACCTGGTGAAGACAGGATGTGCCTTCTGCTCCAAGACAATAATGATGTCACCAGGTTCAAGTCCCGGTTCCTGGTCTCCTTCCCCATGGAAAACAATCTTCTGTCCATCTTTCATACCTGTAACACACCTCTGTGTCAGGGAAACCTCCTTTACTTCACTCCATCGGTTTACCTGTGTTAACCCTGCCCCCCACTCACCTTTATCAATGTGCACCTCTAGGATCTTCTTCTGACGCAGGATTTTGCGCCCGGTGCAGGCTTTGCAGCGGTCGCGGTGGCTCATGCGCTGGCCCTGACCCTTGCAGCTACCACAGATGCTGGAGAGCTGCTGCACCATCCCAGGGAGTAACTGATGCAGCCTCACCTGGACACCTGTCCCCCTGCAGGTGGGACACACCTCCACCGCACCTTTACGCCCCCCGCGGCCTGACAGACACACAACACACCGCTGAACCCTGCGTCTTTTTCACAGATGGACGTTTGCAGATGATCGTTTTACCTTCACATCGCTCACAGATGACGTTTTTCTGCAAGGCCAGTTTTCTGGTGGCTCCGTTGTAGAGATCCTCCAGTGGCACGGTCAGCTGATGCACGATGTTCTTTCCTGAAGACAGGAGACGAGGCTATCAAACCCTTCAGACATTTATTATACATGGTTCTACACCAAACCCTATTCAAAATATTTCAGGAGGTTCCTTTGAAAGTTCTTCTGGTAAAGGTATGTGAACACCAAAAAACCTTCAGGAGAGTGTGAAGGAACCAGATCGACTAAAGATGGTTGTTCTACCATAATTGTTGGGGTATTTTCATTTTTCATTAAAGGGGAAAACGTGTACCTCTCCTCTCCCGCCGCATGCGACCTCCTCCTCCGAAGAACATGTCGAAAATGTCCATTGGGGAGCTGAAGCCTCCAACTCCACCTCCTCCTCCTCCATTCCCACCCTCCTTAATGGCCGCCTCTCCTCCTCGATCGTACACTTCTCTCTTCTGCGTGTCAGACAGAACCTCGTATGCCTGAGAGATCTGTTTAAACTGGAGAGACAGGAACCACTCGCTGTGACGTCAGAAACAAACCCCGCCTACTTCCTGTTACCTCTCAGTGCGACACGAATAAATTAAACACACACCCACCCACACGGTGTGCAAAACTACACCAGGTCAAAATACATGCAGCATTGAAATATACTATATTATGAGCACCCCATGAATATTTAAGAGCATGTCATGAATATTAATGAGCAGAGTCAAACACGCAATTCCTGTTCACTACACAAATAAAAAGCAAAAAATACGTGCCGTAAAATAAACAAAAAAAATACAACACAAATGCTGGTGAAAGTCGATGGTTTTTAAATGCTCAATTATTTTATATTTATCATATAATTCATTTATTAATATTAATTTATTTTTTTACAACATAAAATGATTAAATAATATCATGGATAAAGATTTGTAATGATTTAGCATCAACTAGTTCATACATACGGCTACAGAAATAGACGAGGAATTAAATCCAGGTCAGATTTCGCCATCCTGAAACACACACACACACACACACACACACACACACACACACACACACACACACGTTCCTCACCTTCTCCCCCTCGGCTGGGTTTTTATCCGGGTGGTATTTCAAGGCTAGTTTGCGATACGCTTTCTTCAGCTCGTCAGCACTGGCGCTGGGATTCACACCCAGGACGTCATAAAAACCCGTCTCCTTCACCATGATGTCCACCAACAAGATTCACCTGCAGAGGGTAAAACAAAAAGACTTTTTAACACCAAAAACACAGCAGATCATAACTGCTTCGTTTTACTGCATGTTTCCAGGTAACAAAAACTAAAGTAAAACTCTCTGGTTTACATTTTATTTACATAAAGAACATGAGGAACGTTGCAGCTCCACCAGGAGAACGAAGAGATTGGGGTGGAGATCCCAGATTTGGTCAGATGATTGCTCAGGTGTGTTCGTCAGGGTACTACCTGAACCACCAGGAGATTTAGGGGGGATTTATATATATATATATATATATATATATATATATATATATATATATATATATATACACAAATATCATCAGAATCTTTGGGAAACTGACGATGTCAAATGGAAACTGTGTCACAAATCCAAATGCTGTTTGGTTTCTACCCCCTTCACCACATACACATGCCCCCTGTGATGTGAAGGAATGAGGGGGCATTTTATTTCACTTTATTCATAAAAACATCATTCATAAAGCAGTTGATCAGAAGGTTTAAATGGTATAAAAGCCATTTTATAGGGAAATAAAAGTGATTTCAATGAGCGGAGGGACCTGACTGGGGTGTGTAAACTTTTGCTCTCCATGGTTTAAATCTCTTGCTATTTGCAGCTCACTGTAAAAGCTGTTTTTTTTTTAGCAATTTTGTATTAAATATAAGAAATAAACCTCATTATATACAGAATAAAATCATTTTACTGAATATAAAGAGGATTTATTTCCCCGTGTGTAGAAAAACCTGAAACAATCAAATATCACACTGAAATTAGAACTGATACAAACCAGAATCGTGTTTATTTTATTGTTTTGTTTCTGTACTTAAACACAGAGATATAATAAATAAATAAAAATCACATTTCTGTGGTAAAATACACGAGTGTTCTCTGAAGCAGGCTAAATCCCAAGACTAGCAAAAAACGCGTTAACTAGCGAAGCAGGTCAAAACCATCCATAACCTTAACTACAGCTTTAAACATCATTATCAGGTTATTTTTCAATATCATTCCTCTTACTGTAAAATGTAGTACAATCTGTTTTCTCATCGAACTGGATTTTCTCCTCTATACCTCACACACACACTCGAAACGTCTGGAATCTTCTCAGAGGATTTCCAAAAGCGCGAGACCGGGGACGGATTGCGCATGCGCAGCCCTTTACCGGAAATAGAACAACACGTCAACCGAGACGCCATCTTGGAGAGGTCAATGATGCGACAGTTATACAACAATACACACACTGTGAGGTTCTTGTAAATAGACATCAATCACACAAAAACATTATAAAAATAAGAACCAAATTTTACATGCAACTCAGTTTTTTCCCCCAAGAGTAAGTGCTGTTTCCCAAACCTCTAGAACACAGGTTCCCCCTAAACACCATCACAATGCTTTGGAGAACTTTGGGTGACGAATGCTAGGCTAGAACCGCTTTCCTGCGGTAAGATAACAAAAAAAGGAGCTATCTCGAAGTGACATCTAAAGTTCATGAAGAAGACTGAAAGAGTCGGATTAATACAGTCGTAATGCACACAATCTAAAACTTGTGTTTAGGAATTTCACACTGCGCATGCATTTACTGCAGACAAAATAACACATTTTCTATGATTAATTTATTAATTTTTAAATTATAATGTCATAAATGTGTAAAATAGTGACATTTCTATTTTTAAGAGCATAAAGAAGGGGAGAAAAATTCGACTCCGGTGGGACTCGAACCCACAACCTTTGAATCACTTCTCCAGTGTTTGACTAGAAGTCCAATGCGCTATCCATTGCGCCACGGAGCCACCTGTTGAGTAGTTATGGAATTATTCCTATGAAGCTAAAGTTGCAGCGGTTTCTTTACTTAGGATGTTGTTTTATTTATTTATAGTCGATCTTATTATTATCTCGAAACCATTTTGTGCTCTTTATAGGTACAAGTGAATGTCCTTTATTACCGTTAAGGTTTTGCAGCGGCTCTGCAACGATACAAATAATAAAGCGGCTAAAATGTTGAATAAAATCAAATTCACAGCAAAAATAGAAAACTTTTACAGCAGCTGGAATCCTGTTTAATCAAACAAATACAAAACATATTTTCTCATATTTTTATATATTAAATATTGTATTTCAATTATATTTTATTGTTTAACCCTCTAGTATGAGACTTGTATCTATGTACCAGTATGACGCGGCTAAACTCTGAAGCCCGGATAGCTCAGTCGGTAGAGCATCAGACTTTTAATCTGAGGGTCCAGGGTTCAAGTCCCTGTTCGGGCGGAAGTTTTTTTTTTTTTTTTTTTCGCCCCATATTTTACAAACATTTTTAAAACTACGTTTTCACAATTCATAGAGAATGAGAAATAAATTTCATTGCGGTTTAACTTTCCGATTCTACGGTTTGCTTTCACAGATCTCAAACAGGGACTACACTAAAATAGGTAAAAAAATAAGAAAAAAATGGAAATATTTCAGTAAAACCTGCTTCTACTATATTCTTAGATCTCAATACAAAGCAAACAAACAAAGAATCAGGAGGAACCAGGACCATGAGGATGAGGAGGGCTGCAATTAAACAGTTTTAGATTCGAGTTTTACTCAGTGAACAGATGAGAACTGATAGAACTATAATAAAGAGACGCCCAGTTATGAAGATCTCCTTTGAGCCCGGTTCAGTAATGAGGAATTCATTTATAATAACTAATTTGTAAGGACCACCTCTGTCTTGTTCCTGTCAATCACCACATTAACATTAACAAACATCTGCACTCTGAACCATTGAAAGGGAACCAGCCTCTTGTGTGTGTGAGAGCGGGTAGAAACCATCTCAATCATGTAGTGTATATGAGATAGATAGATAGACAGACAGAGAGACAGAGAGAGAGAGAGAGAGAGAGAGAGAGAGAGAGAGAGAGAGAGAGAGAGAGAGAGAGAGAGAGAGAGGAGTATAGTGTCTGATCTTAATGAAGAATTAAAAGACTCAGATTTATACAATAGAAATACTTTTAATTTCAGGTTTTATCACAGGCTTCATGTCAACAACATATTTAAAAATGCAGATAATTCATCTCTGCCTTCATTAGACGCAGTCACACACACACACACACACACACCCACCCCTACCTGGAAAAATAGGAAAAAAAAAAAAAACACAGACAGTTTTATGATGGATTAAAATAATTATGAGCCCTATATATTCTCTCTCTCACACACACACACACACACACACACACACACACACACACACACACACATTCTGTGGACAGCGACACGATGATTGAAGTAACTTCTACCTGGACAAGGCAGTGATCCTGGGAAATAAACAAAATATTTATTAGCACAGACGCACCCAAACATCTGTATCACACCCACACATCTGCATCATCAGAGATGTGTATCGGTATGAACTATTATCAGGTATCCACCTGCGCTACAAACACACACACACACACACACACACACACACACACACACACACACACACACACACACACACACACACAGCTCTGGTCATCCAAATAACGGTAACAGTGTAACCATAGCAACCATCATCTTACTGGTTTGACCCAGGACAACTGAGGACTCACCCACACACATGACTCAGGAGCTAATGAAGCGGTTCTGATACCAAAAACCCAGAAAGCAGCTAATTTACATATTTACACTCACTATCAGGATTGCTGTGTGTGTGTGTGTGTGTGTGTGTGTGTGTGTGTGTGTGTGTGTGTGTGAGAGAGAGAGAAGCTCACTGTAGTTTCTCCTGCAGCTGCTCGAGCCTCTGGCGGTCGACGTAGCGAGAGAAGAGAGAGAGGAGGTTGGGCGGGGTGAAGAGAGGAGGAGACAAGGAGGAGGAGGGAACCTGGAGCAGCTCCCTCGTTATTGAGAACACCAACTCCGTCCTGAAACACCACAGCGTTACAGCGTTACTCACAACCAACAATGGAGGAGGAAGAGTGTGTGTTACAGGTGATAATGATGTAGTGATGATGTGCAGATGATGATCTCACCAGCGGTTATCATCCATGAGCTGACAGTTGGGATCGGAGCTCTGCATTCTCTCTCCCTCGCTCAGGATCAGGTAAAGCAGCGTCACACCAAACTGCAAAAAGCACAGTGTTACACACACACCTCTCACTTAGTAACAATAAAAACATTGTGTGTGTGTGTTACTTTGTTTTGCAGCACGCGGGGAAAGTGGCCGTCGCTCCCCTGCAGCTCCTGCAGCAGGTCAGTGAGGGCGGAGCTCGACATGGAATGGATCACACCTGCAACCGGCTCCACCAACCAGCACAGCACCTACACACACACACACACACACACACACACACACACACACACACACACACACACACACACACACACACACACACACACTTTTACTCAAAATGCTGAAAGTAATGGCCCCTATTAAAGAGTAAGGAGTTTGTGTGTAAAGAACACACCCAGAATGGTGAGGTCATAAAAAGTGGGTGTGGCTACCTGATCATGCTTGTCCTTCTTGGCCAGAGCAGGAAGATTGCGAGCGATTCCCATGACGACCACAGCAGCTTGGGATGAAGGCAGGAAGGGGAGGAGCCTAGCGATGAGGCGTTTTCCTTTACGCACAGACATGATCATCAAGCACTGCTCATCATTCACTCTACACACACACACACACACACACACACACACACACACACACACACACACACACACACGTTATCGAATGACGCTGGGAATTCCCCACATTGGATTAATTTTATTAATCAGGATCAGTCATGGATGAACTCCTCGTCTCGTCTCCTCACCTGTTGTCCCACTCCTTCTCTCGCAGCGAGTTGTAGAGCTGCAGCATGTTGGTTTTGTGCTGCTCCAGCAGAGCTTCTCTTTCCTCTTCTGGGGTTTGAAGAAACTTCTTCTCGAAGTCCTGAACCTCCAGAAGCAGACTGTACATCTACACACACCATCACACATATTTAAAGCACTGATGTCCACTCTAAATCTTTCTAAAACTTTGCTTACATCCTGTCGGAATGTTGACGTCCTGTAAATATTCTACAAAGCAGGATATGAAACTAAACTAAGCAACTTATGTCATATTCAAATGTAAAATTCGCATCTCATACTGGAAGTGAAAATCAAGCATTTATGCAAAAAAAAAAAAAAAAAAAAATCATACTGCCCCCTACTGGCAGGAAGCTGTTCTTACACCAGACTGCAAGACAAAAGCTTGGAAGGTAATAAACGGAATGTTATGTAAACTCAGTGTGACTGCTCACCTTCTCCACAGTGTAGAGGATCTGCCGTCTCTTATTCCACACCTGCTTCTCTCTCTTCTCCTGAGCAAACACAACCACATTCGTTTTAGAAAGAGATCAGACTGAACACACAAGTGCGAGCGAGACGTAAAGCTCTAACCTCGTCATCGGTGCGACTCGTCACCACGGCGTCTATCATCTTCCTCGGATTGTTCACACTGGACACGGTGAGCTTACCCAGAGAACCGGCGAACTGCACTGTACACACATACACACACTTATTAGGATGTTTCTAAAGCAAAACGCATTAAGGGAGAACCGTGCATGTATATATATGTGTGTGTGTGTGTGTGTGTGTGTGTGTTTACCTGGGCGGTAGGTGTGCTCAATCTTGGCCACCTGAGGAGTGATGAGTTTGGTGGCATGCTCCTTCCTGCTGCTGTCTCGATCTCGCTCCTGACGTTTCTCCATCTTTTCATAATAATTCTAAACATTCAGGTTAAATGAAAGTCAGGTCACATCCCGGGATTAGTGTGTGTGTGTGTGTGTGTGTGTGTGTGTACCTGGTAGTAGTAGTCGTCCAGGTAAGGATCAGTGCTCTGCAGCTGCATCATCTGAATGCGAGCCACCCATTCCTTCTCCTTCTGAGTCATCAGATTACTGTAGGGGTCCCTGATCCTCCTGTCCCCTCCTCCTCCAACTCTCGCACCACTACCGAGAAGATAGAAAGAAAAAAAAGAGAGAAGAATGAGACAGTCAGAAGGACACACAGATCACCGCCTCAGTAAAGTGGAAACCTGTTCCAGATACTACACCCTGCACACACAAAGCCTTCTGCTTGCATGTAAAGTGGGCGGAGCTAACCATAACATTCAACTAAACCTGACCTTCATGTTGAACTGCTTCTTTGCCACCCAGTTAACCCAGTTATCACAGCTACACCAGTACGGGGTCATTTCTAAAACACTTACTTAAAAAGCTGTCCTTTAAGCCTCCTCATTAGAATATCAGGCCACACCCCTTAACATTTCTGTGTAAAATATTCACTGGCCGTTTTCAGAAGACGTTGCAGTGTGCCCTCTATCATGTCGTGTATAAACACACCCTCTGCTCTGCATCCTCTGCGTGAGCATCCTGCGGTGCTGGGGGTGGAGGTGGGTGGTGTTGTGGCGGATAGGTGGAGGGGCGTGGTTAGGATGAGGGCCGTGAGGGCCGTGAAGACCCACTCTAGGAGGCGGCTGCCCAAAGTAAGGCCTAAAGCCTCCAGCAGCACCAGGCAGCATGGGAGGAGCAGGACCACGGGAAAATGGACCCACCTGAGAGAGAGAGAGAGAGAGAGAGAGAGAGAGAGAGAGAGAGAGAGAGAGAGAGGTAGAGGGAGGGGGTTTGAAGCCTGCACGTATGTGTGAGGAGGAGTCCAAGGAGCTTGAGGAGGTAGAAGAGTGAAAGAGCGTGTGTGTAAGTGTGTGTTACCTGAGAGTTGAGCAGTTGTGCTCGCTGTATCTGAGAGAGGACAGGAGCGACTCCAGCCGGGAACGGAGGACGACACAGAGGAGAGTTCTGAGAGTGAAAGAGAGAGATGGAGGAAGTCTTTTTAAAATAGTGCCAAAACAATACCAAGCACCTTCCTGGTCGTGTGTGTGTGTGTGTGTGTGTGTGTGTGTGTGTGTGTGTGTGTGTGAGAGAGAGAGAGAGTGTGCACGCGTGCGACTCACAGCCATGTTCAGCAGGGTGTTGGGTGAGAGGCGCTCGGGGAAGGGAGGAGGGAAACGGTGAGGAACTGGAGCTCTGACATGCACCGCAGTCGGATGGTGAATCTAAGGAATGAAGAAAAAAAAAAGTTAAGAAAGCGTAAAGCAGCAGCAAACTAGGCCCAAAACGGTCCTTACCATATTGTGGGCGGAGCTAATTTCAACTAACGAGAACACAATATTGTAATTATTATGATTTTATTTGCAAAGAAATTCACTTATTAGCAAATCAAATTGGGAAACTGAGCTACACCGAGACTTCGTGTCAGCAAACTGGATAAAGAGTCCTCAATGGCGACCCGCATGGACGGATCAGAACCGAGCACAAAAGCTCGTGTACCTGCTGATTCAGGGCGTGGCTCATGGGCTGTTTGGGCGGAGTTCCGATCGGTATCGCTCGGACAGGAGGACTTCCAATTACGGGTGAGGAGGAACGAGGGGGCGGGACTCTTTCAGACAATCACGCCCCTCCTCCCTGCTAATTGGAGGAGTCCGTTTTGGAAGTTCTTTCATCATGGACATTAAAGGAGAATCCTAGAGAGGAAGAAATCAAATATAATCCGGAAGTTATTACATCTGTTTTATTTCAATTAAAATAAGTTTTAGAGAACACGACTTAAATAAACTAATTTTACAGAACAAGTAGTGGGTTTTTCTTGTTTTATGTTTTTTACAGGACACAGTGTGTGTGTGTGTGTGTGTGTGTGTGTGTGTTTTACCTCCATGTGCGTGACGAGTCCATGTGTAACACTAACAGGACCAAAGCCTATGTTGTTCTCCCAAATACTGTGCGAGTTCATCTGCTAAATAATAAACAGTGAGTGTTAATGACCTTCAGGGTGTGTGTGTGTGTGTGTGTGTGTGTGTGTGTGTGTGTGTGTAAACCTGCTGCAGTGGCACTGTCCCTCTGTGCAGGAGGTGTTGTTGTTGCTGGTAGCTGAGCAGCGAGTGGGACATGCCACTCAAACCCGCAGGTAAAGCCTGATTGGTCAGTGCTGACGGGGGAAGGTGGGATCTGTCCAGCTCGGCCGCACCCACCTCTGCGATGGCAGGATCCGAGTCGAGGATGAGGTGAGCCAAAGACTCGGCCAAATCTCCCCCGGCCTTGTCCTCAGAGCCGAGCAGAGAGAGGGAGGACGTGGAAGGAGGGGGAAGAGAAGACGGGAGAGGGGGAAGAGAAGACGGGAGAGGGACGCTCTCGGGCGGAGGAGGGACCACGGACGACGCGTCGCCTCCTCCCAATAACCCGTCTCTCTCATCCAGCTCGGCCAGGCGTGCATGCTCCTCCTGCCAGTCATCATCTGAGGAGGAGGAAAGGTGGAAGAAGAAAGACAGAAAGAGAGAGGAAATAAATGTGCACTTTTTATCCCGTTTATTCACACTGTAAACGAAACCTTGTTGAAAGGCGCAAACGCTGCAGATTTACCGATGGCTCCGGCACCAAACGTGTCATCGTTGAACTGGTCGATTTCCTCTTCTTCCCCTACCAGACCCTCCTCCTCCTCCTCCAGGGTGCAGTCATCATCAAAGGACTAAAGGGAGAGGAGAAAAACAGAACATCGGTTAGAATCAACTCATCAGACCAAAGGACTGATCTAATGTCCAAGCACAAGTCTTATGGTTGTTGTTTTTTCTGAAGTAATGGTTTCTCTGCCACAGTTCGAGCACGAAGCCCGGACTCACGCAGGATCTTCTCAACAGTAGATGTTGAAACATTTCTGCGGCTTGAAGCATTTATTTCAAACGTCATGGAGTGTGAGATTCATCCCCACTGACATCAAACTCCTTTCACTCATTCATCTAACAGACACTAATAATCCTGTAGGGTCTCAGGAAATGTATAAATACAGATTTCAGATCAACTTTTACTTGTTTAGGTATTTGATGTTTAAGGGGTTAATTAATTAGTTCATTAATACCTACAATTATTCTCAGGATGAGGGTTTATATTAATATTTTAATTACAATATCACAGCTAGTTGTTTTAGCTGGTTTATAAATAATAATAATGTTCATTAGAACACTGGTTAGTGAGAAATAAGACTCGTTAACCTGTTTAGCTCGCTAACTAACTAGTCAGTCTATTACACGAGTTCACTCAGGGCTGGAAAGAATATAATTACGTTTAAAATGACTTTAAATATGAATGTATTATAAATATTAAATCATTTCCACTTTCGATATTCCATAAAAGTGACACCGGTGCTCTTAGCCTAGCTTAGGCCTTTTTCCCGCCCGTATTTCCGCACATCCCGCCTCCTGTGCAGTGATTGGCCAGCTCCTCAGGCTCGTACGCGCTCATTGGACACTCTGATTGTATGTAAAAACAACTAACCAATCAGATACTACGATACGGGATTTGCCTGAAAACGGGTAGTGGGAAAAATAAGAAAGGCCTTTACGCAGGGCCTTAGCCGGTCCTGTCGGTAAACAATGACATGGAGACGAGCTCGCGCGCCCGACAAAACGTCTCCGGTTCGCTCGCGCGGATCAGGAAAAAAAATCCCTGCAGATTAAACCGAAAACATAGAAATTAAAAAAGTGTTCTTTACCTGAAAACGGAACATGTATGGGGTCTAAAGGAGGTGTTCGCAAGCTCGATTCCCCCCCGCGCGCATGTTACGCAGCTCTCAGAATCTCCGCGTGAACGCGCGCGCCGCCGCCAGCTCGGGAGCGCGCCCTGCGCCGCCATTTTTCTACGTCACGCGCTCAGAACGTCAAACGCACAGGACTGTACCAAATAATAGGACTGTACCAAAACAAAGTCTATTAGATTATTCTTTATACATATTTATACTACACACAAGTTTGTAACATGAACATTTACATAAATTATATTAAAATTACACTGTTTATATAAGAAATATACTCAATCCTACTTAAAGGAAAAAAAATCTGTGTATAAAAAAATCATCTAGTTCTAAAAATTCATTTATTTTCCTAATTTAGTTCCAGCATTTGAACATCTACCTTCTGATGTGCTTCCAAAATCCAGTCCACATATCAATGCTGATATTATTACTGATACTGACCATGGACTCCTGGCCTCTGGAGAAGATCATCAGGTTCCTCCATTAAACCCAGCACCAGGTCATTCTGAACTGTGTACCAAACAAAAGGTCCAGCAGGAGCTCTGGTGCCTGTTCCAGCCAATGTGCACTCCAGCATCAGGTCTACCAGACCATATAATAAAAACATATATATATTTTCAAAATATATTTACATAAATATTTTCTAGAAATACTTTTTTTCCTCCATATTTTGTAAAATATTTTTAAAATCATAAAAAAAGATTTTGCCCTCCATATATTTCAATCCAAGAAAATAAATTCACATATAACAGTTTAAGAAAATATTTATTTTATGTCTAAAACATATACATATACAGTAACACACTTCACAAATCAAACAAGGAACATTATATATATATATATATATATATATATATATATATATATATATATATATATATATAAAATCTAATAAAAAATGTATTGATACTTTGATCTCCATCCTCTAAGGTTGGAAATGTAGTTCCTCGACCCTAAAATATATTTTGAAATGTTTCATCATTTTTGGTTTTGGTTTAAATGAAATATATATTAACATTCAACATATTTTTAACATATATTTTAAATATATTTTGTTAAAAAAAAAAAATGTACCGTATGGGATGGCCGTGCCTTACATCACATTGTCTGCAGGACAACCCAGGAGCGTTCATGAGAGCTCTTAGAAGATTCCCCAGAAACATGGGACTGGACCAAATCCCAGTGAGCAATCCACCTGCTGTTCCCCACGTTCTGGTGAAGCCCAGCTTGAGTTTGCAGACCTGCTGAAGTCCCTGAACCAGCCCTCAATAAAGTTGATAAACTAATAAAACAAAAGGTCTCATGGAGCTTTTTTTTGGAGTTTAATAGAATCTTTAAACCGACTCAAGGATTATTTAAAGGTTGAAAGGTCCCACAAGCCTCCACAGGGTCTCCCTCGTCCGAATCATTGTACAGACACGTACCTGGTGATGTTTTGAAAATTGTGACCTTAAACAGCAAAAGCAAAATTCATTTCTAAAACCTAAAACCACAAAACACAGAGCCAAAAGTGTGTTTTTGTTTGAAAGCAACTAATGAAACTAAAAGTGACAGTGAATTTATAAAAGCCTGCCTACCACCTCCTCATTTCCCTACAAGCTGTGTAAGACACTGATATTAATATTAACACTGGTATTATTATTAATATTGGCACCAGTCAGTTGCTGATAATGATCTAAATACTCATAATGATGCCCTCACCTGTTTCCTCCATCCCTGTCTGTCTGTTCATGTTCATGCTTCTATCTTCTCCATAAAAAGACAAACTCGGTGCTAATCATAATATACGAACCTCATGAAGGACTCCATGCACATGAGAAAGAAGAAACCAGATGGGCGTCACATGATCACAGTATACAACCACACTGACCGAGAGACAGACAGCAAGTGATCGTTAATCATCAGAGCCATGCAGGTAATCGAGTGCGAGGAAAAGTCCGAGAACATCTACGCCAACGTAGAGAGGCTGAGAGAACTTCAAATCAGAGCGAAATCTTTGACAACATCTACCTGAATACAATCACTGAGATTCCAGGTAAAAAAAGATATCTACAAATTCTAAAAAAAAAAAACCCAAACACATTTACAATTATTTTAATATTTAAAATGCAATTAAAATTATTCAAATTATTCAAATTATTAAATATTTATTTAAAAGTGAATTGTAATAAAAGGGAAAAAAAAGCAATCGTTTATTTCACTGTCAAAATGAACACAAAGTTTTTATAATAATGTAAATTATTCTTACGAAAGAATTTATATTTATATATATTAATAATATTTTATTTATACAGTACCAGTAGTTTTGACACCTTCTCCTTCAGTGGTTTTTTCTTTATTTTTTATTCTTTTTAACATTGTACATTAATACTGAAGAATTCAATCTAAGAACACGTATGAAATTAAATTGTAAACAACGACGTGTTGAAGATCCAAGAATATGTTTAATATTTTCGATTTTTTAAAGGTTTTGCTTTGATGGCAGCTTTGCACACACTTGGGATTCTCTTGATCAGATTCAAGAGTTCCCAGAGATGTTTTGTGCTTGTTGGCTGCTTTTCCTTCACTTTTCAGTCCAACTCATCCCAAACCATCTCACCTGGATTTAGATGGTGATTATTAAGGCCAGGTCATCTGATGCAGCACTCCATCACTCTCCTTCTTGTACAAATAGCTCTTACAGAACCTAGAGGTGTGTTTGCCCTGTTGGAAAACAAATGATGGTCTACACTAATGTTCTGTAGACATGTTCTGTCAGACTTTAGATTTTTTTGTTTTTCTGCCCAGGTTTCACATTGAGTTATTTTTGTCTGATGATCGATCATAAAAATATAACAAAACACCACGAAAGCAGTAGTGAGATTGTAACCAGATCCCTTTCGCAGGTTCTGCAGGTGCATCTGAAAGAAGAAAATCGAAGTTCCCCAGCCTGTCTGCAAGGCGTCTGGGGTTCCTGTGTGTTCTCCTGCTGACTGTAATCATTATACTGTGTATAAAACACAGCATTGACACGCATCAAATGTGGAGAGATCATGAGAACATGACTGTACAGAGAGACCAGTTACTGACCAGGTATAACATCGTGACTATAGACAAGAACATTTTACAGAGCAGTTATGACACCATAAACATGGAGAAAAACAGGTTACTGGACCTGAACAACAACCTGACTTTGGTGAGAGATGCACTGCAGAAGAAACTCAGTAAAATGAGTGAGTCGTAACTTCTAAAGATATCAAACTAACCGAGAACCCCAATCATTCCTCCACCAGTTTAAAGCTCTGATGTTATTGTTCCTGCAGGTTTTTGTTTATATCCATGGAAGAGTTTCTCATCCAGCTGTTATTTATTGTTCTCCAAGAAACAAAGCTGGGAGCAGAGCAGAAAGGAGTGTAAGAATGTAGGTGCAGATCTGGTGATCATCAACAGCAGAGAGGAACAGGTGAGTGGAACCCAGGGAAGAGATTGGAAATCAATCCATATTTGTGAAGACATCATTTATGTTTCCAGCTGTAGCAATTTGTTTCAGATTTCAAAATGAAAATGTGGATTGGACTGACTGACCAGGACCAGGAGGGACAGTGGAAATGGGTGGATAACACACCTCTGGAATTTGGGTATGGACCAGTCAAAAGTTATTGATTTAAGATGTGAGTCATAAAATCCAATATTTATCAGTAGCTGAACAGTGAACCTCTGGTTCTTTCATCTACTCAACATGAGGTTCAGAAAGGTGAAGATCTGATTTAAAAAAAAAGTAACAATCTGTGTTTAGATGATTATTAGAAAAGTGGTAAAAAAAAAAATCTAATCCCAGCACCACCAGCAGAAGAAGAATGTAAGTTTCCAATCCCACCACCACCACTGCTGGGCCCTTGAGCAAGGCCCTTAGCCCTCATCTGCTCAGAGTATAAATGAGATAATTGTAAGTTGATTGAAATAAGGGCATCTGGTAAATGTCATAGCTGGAAATGAATTGTAGAGCCTTTTCTGCATCTCCTGATGTTCACTGTGTCTCCTTGGGTTTTTTAGGTACTGGAGGAACAGTGAGCCGAATGACTCGGGTAATGAGGACTGTGCTGAGCTTGTATCTAATAATAACAACACACCAGACTTACTCAACTGGAATGATGTTCAATGCACTCATGATCTTTATGGGTTGTGTGAAAAGAAGATGCAGTAATGAATAACGGCTCAGACGAGTGTCTGCGTTCAGTCTGTAGATGCTGAAGTAATGTTGAGGGCTGCCTCTCTCTCTCTCTCTCTCTCTCTCTCTCTCCATTATCATCACTTGGTCTTTTCTTCCCTTTTGCTACGTATGATGCTACTCATCCCTTATGCTAAAAATCTCTTTAGGAAATGACCTTAAAAATAAAAACCCGTCAGAGTACATAAAAGTGATGCTTAAAAAACCAAACCAAACGAACGTGTCTTGTATATCGATTATTTTAGTGACCAAATTGTGATTGAGTAATTGGATAATAAGTACGTTTTCTTTATCAAAAAGCAATACTAAATATACAAGAGAAAATAAGAAGGGTCTCTTAAAAGAAACAAGTAATTTGTGTCCTTTTTAGAGAAAATTAAATTTTTATTGACTGCAGTACATAGATAAATCCAATAGGGGGCAGAAGACAGTCTCAGATTGTTTTCAACAGGTTTTTGAGAAAAGTTTTGTGCAGGTGGTGCAGAGGTTCTTTCTTATTTCTTGCTGAAATTGCAATCTGTGAAAACGAAACCATAATTTAATTGCCATATTATATCAAAATGCAAATACAAATATATAAATGAAAAAAAATCATAAATAAAAAAATATAAAAATAAAATTTAAATTACTCTAAAAAAAGGTAACTGCACTTTACAGTGTTTTCTTCATGTTTTAATTTAAAATGATCCCAAACATTGGAAACTGTCTTCTGTGTTACCTGTCCAGAGCGCTCCAGAGATTTTTGTATTTGAATCACTCGAGTTGCTTGAGGAATCATTTTAGCCCTACTTGTAATTAAATAAGGTTAGCCACTTAGCTACATGCTTCAAGGTGTTGCTATGCTAAAGGATGGCTAAGGCCGCAGCTAGTTAGCATGATAAGTGGAACAGAATAGTTCTGGATGTACAATTTTATGCCATTGCTTTTGTAGTTGCTGGTTATGCAATCTGACAGAATACATCATGATTATTGTAACCAAGATACATTTCAAATGTATTCATATTGTGTTGATAGTATATTTTTGATAAAAATAATGATATGCTAATTCATTCTATGTTAAACATATATGCTAATCAGTGTCATTTTACCCTGGAACACACGGAACCCAACTCTGGACCGACCTACCAAAAAATCACACAAGAAAACTGAACATTCAGGGGGAATTATCTTTATCTTTCTTCTCTTTTTATTTTCCCATTATTTTAAAGAGCTCTTCCTTTTATTGTTTTTATTATTTTTGTTGTAAATATTGATTATATTGATGATTTTGCACTGTTGTTGAAAAGGCAATAAATTTGTCTCAACTAGAGCTACTCTTGTGAATTGGCCTAATTTACATCTCATAGAAACTAAGTAGATGTTCGTGTTTTTCTTTACTGTATTGGTGCCATAAATGCTACAATAAATAATATCTATATTCATATATCTAACATGTCTATAGAGCTCGTCCCCAGAACATTCTTGTGACCCTGAAGCAACTCTTCCACAGCTGTTCCAGTGTTGGGTCACGACGCGGTGTTTGGGCACGTCTGGATTAAATCCCTAAAATTTTCTCCATAAAAGCTGTTGAGATATATCCTCGTAACGAGTTCCTAATGTGTTACTTCTTCCACAGCTGCTCCACACTTCCACTTGAGATCCATGTTTAATGGTGTACAAATTCGCCCAATAAAATATGACAGAATGTTATTTAAATAGATATTTATTATTTGAACAAGAGTAAAAGTAAGTATATTCATTTCACGTTTGATATCGTCTCCGGCCGCAATCGGTTCAACGCTCGATTCGAAATATTCGCTCTAGATCTGGAATCCGTGTTTAAAAAGTCTCAAAAGAAATACTGCGGATTCTGAAATGTGATTACGTGCATGCTGTGTTTAACACGTGGTGTCGAGAGGGAACCGATGCTGTAACCTGTTTTAGACACAGGGTTTGAAGAGTGTGTTCAGACAAAACCACACACACATTTGTGGCTTTTCTTTGAAATGCACAGGAAGAACCAGTGTGTGAAAATATACTGACCTGCTTGAGTTTGTCTGGTATCTGCATTAAACTGAAGAACATATGCACCATACTGTGTGCTGAGTGATTCTTCTCTGATCAAAAAAAAAAAAAAAAAACAGTTCAGTCCAAAAGAGAAGAATAAGTTTGAGGAGAAACAAATGGCAAAGTTTTGTACACATAAAGTTCCACATTTAGTCTCCATTTGCTGCTATAAGAAGCTCCACTCTGCTGGGAAGATGTTCCACCAGATTTTGTGAAGATTTTGTGGAGATTTATTCAGCTATAAGGGTGTTAGTAAAGTCAGGTTCACATTCATCACAAAGGTGTTCAATAGGGTTGGAGCTCTATAGCAGATCTTCCACTCCAACCCATGGAAAGCAGATCTTCATGGTGCTGGAACAGGTTTGGGTCTCCAAATTTAAGTGAAGTGAAAATTTCATGCTACTGCATAAAAATCATTTGAATTTGTTTCTAAACATTATTTTTCTTTCTGTCTCTCTGTACATGTGGAATGAGAGTGACAGGAGAAGATGAAACCATAATCAGGTCTTACTGTTCACTTTATCTTCTCTTTCTGATGAAAACTAATTGTCAGAGAAGATAAGCAAATCATCTGAGAGATCACTTGAGAACATCGTTGGCTCATACCACACTGTTGTGGTCACAGACAGAATCTCGTGTATTTTCCTGGATGGAGAAAAAGAATAGGAGAAAAAGAGAGAGAGAGAAATTAGTGTATCTGAGAGGAACACTGAGTTCATTCCAGCACACTATAGATGATGATTAAAGTGTCAACCATCATGTTCCTGAGAGCAGAAACAGTTACATTTGTTTCAAAAAAACTTCTTCAGACTGATACCTGTCTTCTGTAAAACATCTGGATTCATATTTCCTGCTCACAGCAATCACCACAACAGTCATCACTGACATCACAGCACACACCAGTGGCATTAACACTGTGCTCATCACCGGAGCCTCCACATCTGGAAGAACATCTGGAAAAACATCATTTTTTTAATTAGAATGATTTATAACTGAACATCTAAAGCTGCCATCAGTACACGTGTCCTGCAGAGGTGATCTCCTGTGTGCTCTAACGTGTGTGTGCTTTCTGAAACATGGATATAAGTGTGTGTGCAAGGAGAAGATCAATAACAATATTCTCACATGTTCAACCCGTCATCTGGTCTCGTACCTGTGTTCAGAGAGCAGTGGTGTGTGAGGTTGATTCTGGTTCTTTCATTACTGACTGGATTGGAGGACACACAGCTGAAGGTCTTTGATCTGAGATTATCGCTCTTCTTTATTTCTAGAAGAAGATTCAGTGTGATGTTGCTGCTGCTGGTGTGGTTTAATAAAACATCATCTTCATACAAAGACAGCATCAGTCCTCTGCTGTTCCTCACAGAACACAGCACTGAACAGAACTCTGAAGAAGAGGGGGTGGTCTTCATCACCTGAGGAGCTGAAACTCTCTCTGTACAGAAACATGAAGATCCTCATGAGTTAGAAATGTACTGTTCTTCACTGTTTCTCTCTAAAATCAAGAGAGAAATGAACTCACCGTACACCTCCAACTGATATTCCTGTATTCTCTTCGGGTCTCTAGTGCTCTCCACTGTGTAAAGTCCTGAATCATCTGTTCTCAGGTCTGAGAGAGTGAAGAGCCCAGTCAGACTGAGCCACTGAAGACGATTCACAAACTTCTCACTAGAATTTGTGTCACTCTGTTTATTAAACACCTGTCCAACTGTGTCACCTTTATACATTAATGTCCCAGAAACTGGTACACTGGTACTAAATGTCACAGATTCTCCTACAGCATGGATCAACTCCTGACCTGAAGATCCACCAACAGATCTGAAGATCTCTGAAAGAGAAAACAGAACCGAGAGTCTGATGAAAGAGTCGTAATAAATCACATACAAAGAAAACTGCAGAGAAATCTATAATCTTATAAATCACCCAAATTATTCACCAAAAAAATGTCTGATTCTGAATAAAATTATGATAAAAATTAGATCACAGGTACATCATCATCATCATCATCATCATCATCATCATCAGCCATAACAACTTACTGTTTCCTGTTGATAAATTGGAGTTTATTTGTGATCTCGGTGTTGTACATGTGAACACTGGATGTGGGTGAGGGAACTAAAGCTCATGTCCATGTTACATCTCATCTCATTTCATTTCACTTTCTCTCCTTTTTACTAATAAAATTTAAATGTAATGAATTTTCAATTCTGTTATTTTTCTCTGTAAATGTTGATCATCACAGTGAAATATTCAGAGCAGGAACCTGCAGCTGTGTACAGAATGAAACTCTCTCGGCGTG
Source organism: Silurus meridionalis (assembly GCF_014805685.1). NCBI lineage: Eukaryota > Metazoa > Chordata > Actinopteri > Siluriformes > Siluridae > Silurus > Silurus meridionalis. The sequence goes on from NC_060911.1 coordinate 14,985,677, forward strand.
TGGTGAAGAATCTACAGCACACACTTTTCATTTATTTCTATAATCAGTAATAAAATCTCTGAGGAGAAAATCTTACCTGATATGAAAAGGAAAAGCAGACGATGAAAACATCTCCTCATTCTGCTCTACACTTTATTTATTCAGCAGGAACGCAAAGCTGGAGGATAAACATGAGGTGGAGCTTCAGACGACTGACTCACTTTTCAGACTGCTGATCTTTCAGATCTTTCTCAGTATTTCTCTGTTGAACTTCCCTTTTCTCACTCTCTTACCATCAGATTTCTCTCTTAACTATCTACCTTTTTTTATTTTTAATAAAAAATAATAATAATAATAAATAAATAACAGCACAGTACCAATATCACCACATGGTGTTTATGAGCAATAAAAATAACTTTTCACATAATTTTTAACTTTCAAAGCCCATCATGACCCATCATGAACATCATCACTGCCCCAACGATGATGATGATGATGATGGAATCCTTCAGTGTACTTTACATTCGATGTTTCCTAAATAAATCTTGGGAAATAATTATGTAGTTTAATAACATTAGGAGATCATGGTGCTGATGCTAACACACAAATACTGTATACTATTACACTATACGCACCAGTAGCAGTATCAGTACAGGACACCAGGTGGCAGCAGATCGTAGGTTTTAATCATATTTGAAAGAGCGGAACGGGTTTTTTACACCGACTCAATGAATGAATAAAAGTTAAGGATTATATCTTATATATGTCAGATTGTAAACTAATTTAAACACTAGATTGATTGTTTGTGGGGGATTTTTGAGTTCTTGGTGTGTGGTGTTGAATCAGGGAGCCGAGAGCGATAAAAAAGATGGCACGTGTTTGCAGGAACACACTGATACAACATGCAATTCTGAGATAGAAAATTCTGTTCAAAATGTATTCTAAACCAATTCCGTATTGTTCTGGTATCACAGTGTGTCATCATATTTATATATGAACAATTATTTAGTGAGGGAAATTTTGCATTTTGAGAGAATATATTGAAAAGATATTACAATAAGTATGGATTTTCATGGTTTCTCCTGGAGAACATTGCTATTTTTTTGTTAAACATTTCCACCCAACTCATTTTATCCAGTTCTGTTGAAGGGAGCCAATAAACCTGGGGTTTAATGTGATATTATATGCAGCAAAACAAATGAGAAATACTGTAATAGCACATGCAGGCCACATGGTTCTCACGTGGTGCACTGTGTGAAAAAATGTGAGACCATTAACCACACACACACACACACACACACACACACACAGACATACAGACAGACAGACAGACAGCGAGTCTGTGAGGACAAAACCACATATTTCGTTTGAAATGCACAGGAAGAGCTGAAGTGTGAAACGCCTGTCCTGCTACAGTTTAATGCTACATCCTGCACCACGTCTTATTATAATTATAAACTCTTAATCTCTTCATCTCTGCTACAAGTGTATTGATATGGTATTAGAGTATGATGTAGAATCAGCCCTGTGGTCACACTAGGAAATGATCGAGCTGCTGCTTGTAGTGATTCACTGCTAATGGTTGTGGGTGTGGCCAGTTTATTTAGTTGTTTTTATTTATGTTGATATATATATCGTCTATATCTCAAAAACTGATGCAACAATTAGATAAAAATCGCTTATTTGATTCACGCCACATCGAGTAGGATTTTATTGTTGTTTCAGCGATCTACAGTTCAGTACGCAGTGTCACGAAACAACGTTCCCACAGAACCAAGGTGCCACAAAACCAGACAAGATTACGCACAACACACACTGACTAGGACACTACATGAAGTGCAAAAACATTGTGTGAAAAACAACACAAAACAGAATAAAAGCAGAAGTTTATTAGTGAAGCAGTGACAAAACACAGCAAGCACCTTAGGTTCATCAGAGTCAAAAAGAACCCAGGGCAGTTCTTCTCAGATATTTTATACTTTCAGCTTGTAATGAAAATGGAGTTTCACTTTAAATTCATATTGAGTGTAAAAACTGAGTGATGGCCAAAATGGTCAGCTGATGTTATTGTTTAAATGGTCACGGTCACGTACACATTTACTGAGAAACGTTCCTTGTTTTCTAAAATCAGTATTCTGTGCGATATTTAAACCATTTTAGGATACAGCCCATTTGGTGTTTATCTTGCTGTGGGTCAAGGCAGTCTGTAATGTGGCAAATGAGTTTGTCCATATAATAATAAATACTCTACATGTTACAGTGTTTGTTTAGCGGGAATTTGAGAAAACAGTTCCAATGAATTTATTTATGTGAGTTCACACTAAGAATTCAACCATTACATCAACCAAACATTATAACTGGCTCATTTACTGTAATGTGCTGAAGACCATCACATTGATATCATCAACATGCTTAAAATGTTCCTGCTAGCCTTTGGATTTTCAGGAAATACAAAAAAAGGTTGACTAGAACTCCAGTGCTTATGTAACTCCACTGGCTCCCAGTCTCATGTAGTATTAAAGTTCTTTTATTTTTGCATAAGAGCCCACACGGTCACCATTCAAGGTTCATCCAGACCATCAAGGCTGTGGTCACGTCACATTATGTGAGTATAAGTCATGCTTTTAAACATATTGATTGGTATTCTATTAAAATCTCCATCAGTGAACAGTTGATAACCTAAAAAATGATGGAACTTTAATTAATAAATGATTGGTGTTGAGGATGAGGATGGATGTCCTTCTGAGGCTGGTTCCTCTCAAGGTTTCTCCTCATACCATCTCAGGAATAAACTTATTTATTAACTTAAAATTTTTTGGTACAAGACTTTGGTCATCAGTTGTTTTTCAGTGTGATTTATAGATAAATGTCTGACTGAAGACGAAGAAGAAGTCTGACTAAAATATTCTTCTTAATTCTATTTTCCTTCCTTGTCTCTGTATTAATGAGTGGTGAGCAGACACCTAAAATTAAAAAATTTTCTGCTGTTGAGTTAAATAGAAGAAATCAGGAAGTGGAGAAACGTGGTCTGCACGCACCTCATGTCCGCTCTAAACCATCATTCTGGCGTCAGTGTTTATTAATATAAACTGTTATATTTGATCTGTAAAGAAATTCAATTGCTGCTTGGTCGATAAAATCAACTGAATAATAATAAATAAATAAAAATCATTGAAGCCATTCAGAGATGTTGAAATCAAGTCGCTTGTTGCTTTATTGTGAAAATGTTGTGGAATTAATGACAGAACTTCAGGGGAAAAACATTAAGCAAATCTATAACCTCACAACAACATTTTACCACACACACAAACACAAATATAAGAATACACACAATACTCAGTGGAGAGATTTCCCCAGTAATACTGGTTATTCAAATTAATATGCAAAACGTGACGTGAGAAAAATCCAAATTCACAGCAGTGTATAAAGATATCTCAGGATTATGAGGGAAAAATTGTTACAATGGCAGTAAAACATAATAATGTGATGATCCGGGTGTAGGTGTGAGGTGTTACAGGTTGTTGGTGAACGATGTGGAGGTGAAGAACGACCCGAGGAGAACTGGAGAGCATTAAAATGGTGTAAGGCCACACCCCGAGCTGTGGATTATCACGTTACCATGGTCACTTCCCAGCACTGAGGCGTTAAAACTGTCATTGCTGTTTGCAGAGTAAACTGTGTAGTGTAGTTGTGCTGTTTCTCTACCAGTAATGAAGCTGTTGGTTTGAACGTCTGGTGTGTTTTTTGGTATTTTCTGTTCGATTTTGTAAATTTAATTTCTCCCGGTTGTCAAATTTATCTTGTGCTTTTACCCAAGTTGCCATATTCACCAATAATCCTCCATAGCTCTATAAAGAAATGCCTGTAATATCCGTGTCACTGGATGGAACATGTTTATAGGTTTGAACGCATACCTTCCAGCCAATCAGATTTGAGTATTTAGACTGCCTGTAATATAAAACCTGTCATTACCACCAAGCAGATGGTCTGATGATTGTTGCTTTAGCTATATGAGGATGGATTTATAACAATTGGACAGGATAATGGACAGGTACTGTGTTTCCCACTGGCCTATGAACCCTCACACTTGAATAAACGATGTCACGTGTATGTTTGTGCAGCTGTTAAATTTTCACACTACACGCATTGTATACTGATACTGTGAGCACAGAAAACCTGGTCTTTCTTTTGTACTCATCACTCGTTTCGTGATCGTCACCCATTTTCCTTTTTTCACTTCCATGTTATGTTTTTTTTTATTATGTGTGTTGCCTTGTGTTAATCATTTGTGTTTTTAAACAATTTACCCACTTTTATTTTCAGATTATTGCATGTTTGGTGTGACAATTGGACCATTTTGACCTGAAAGAGCCTGGCTTGATCAGAATGCTTAGGATTATGTTCTTCACAGTTTGTAATATAATAACTATAATTCATCTTTAACTTCTGTCGCATTTCTGCGCCAATAAACTTGAGGGTTCTTTTTTCCTGGATTCCCCTTAACTGAATTACCCGGACTCGCTCCCACACAATAAACAGGGAACTGAATACATTAATGACTTTTTTTTTTTTTACAACCACATCAGATAAAAGAACAGCTGCACACTGAGCTCTACATTCTGTACACCCGTGTGTTTACATTGGCAGAATAAAGAAGGTTGAAAATAATAATAACTCACTATTTATTCAAATAAATAGTATACATTATGAAACAAAGACATTGAAAATGAAAGAAGGCATTTAAGTACAAATGCTGTTTAATGGACAATTTAGATAAATTTTTAAAACTGATCTAAATTGAAATTGAAATTGTTGGAATTAAATATTTTTATGAAATGTCTGGGGCCAATCTTTTTATATAATACAGTAAAATACTTCAGTTCCGTTCAGTTATTTTCGGTGCCATCGGACGTTCTTCCAAATGTAACCCGGTCATAAACAGTTGTTAGTGGACATGCTTCTGAGACATCCTCTGAGGCAGGTTCTGGTATATTTGGCTGAGAAAGAGACAGAGAGAGAATTCAGTGCATTTATATGTCAGTAACAGTGACTGTTATACTGTAACTCAGTGTTTCTACTCTTTCTAATCCGACTCTTTCATCAGAACTCGTTACAGCACACTGTACACATTGATAATGGTGTGAGAGTTAGACATCACAGAGTGCAGAAACAGTCAAATGCATTCAGACCACAGACTAGAGGAAGAAGAGCTGTAACCACAAAAGTCTCCATCTTGTAAAACTCAGATGCTTTGTGAGAAGCACTACTGCACAGCACATTCTACTTCGGTATTTATAGTAAAATGTTTATCACTGACTGTCAGTCCATCGCTTACTGACCTGCGTGGGTTTTTTATGATTTATCACCGAATAAAAGACTTCGTCAGTCTGTCCTTCAGTTGCTAAGGAGTCTGCAAAGATAAAAATAATGTTTTGTATGGGTCAGTAATGAGAGACTGACAGACACTGACTCATACTGATCACATGATAATCAGCCTGGCAGACAGTAGATCAAGAAAATAGGGAAATTATTGAATAAATTATTTTTATGCGGCTCTGTGTGTATTTTCTGGTGTGTACTTTATTTATCTGAGATAGAAATAAATTCCTAAATAGCAAAACAGGAATCATCTACAGGGTTTCAGGTTCAATAAGACGTGCAAAGAGACGGAGAAGGACATTTCACTTCTGCTTTTTTGTTCCCTCAAAGGTGATCAAAAGACTAATACCTGCCTTGTGTTCGCCGAGGCGCTGCGTTCTGTTTTTTTCTGTAAAGAAACACTACCATCACGATCACCAGCAGCACTGAACCCAGAGAACATATGACAGCAAGGACCACATGGTTCCGAGAAGTTGTTTCAGGTTATCATCTGTAAAAACAGAACATTGATTAAAACACACACAAAACATGACGATTAGAGATGATCAAGTGTCATTTTACATTAATAACACTGTTCTGTGTAAATGCTTCATGATCACTGCTAATCCAGTTATTATTCATATTTATACCTGCTTTTAAATGAGACATGCGGCTATTTAACGTCTCTAAATTCAGCCTTTCACTGAAAAATCTCACATCCTAGAAGATTTAAAGTGTCCACAGGTGCGAAGATGAAACCTGGTGTGTGTACGTCAAAAGCTGATATTGGGGGAAAATGTGCCACTGTGTGATATGTCCTTTATAAAGCAGATGTATTGTTTGCATGATTGTTTTTATTAGTACCAAAAACCACCTACAAGTTTCAACTGAAAACGAAGCGTATTTTGATATAAACTTCTTGGACGTGAATCAACCTGTTCCTCAAGGGTATTTCAGCCACACCCACACCCACACACACACACACACACACACACACGATAATGCACTACATGGCACTAATGATTAGGGTGGTATCAGAGATACAGCTACAGGCATTATGGTGGATGAGATATAACTATTTATCTCACATATAACGGGTCACAGCACCGCATTTTCATCCGTCAGCAGTTTAAGTGATGATGGAAAAGTGTGTATATACAGAACTGAAAATAAGAGCAAGTAATGGGATATTAGGAGATGTAGATTATAAAGTGTGGTATCAGCAGTTCAATGGAATTCAATAGAGTTACAGGTTTATCACTCTTTGAGAGAACTTTCTCACTCTGCTCATTTCAGGGTTTTGTAATGGAGTCATAGAGGTTCATCTCATTTGTGATTGGCTCAGTTGATGAATGCTCTATAAAAGCAGTTCTGTGAGTAGTGCAGGTTTCTCACTCTGATCCATTACACATTATTTTACAGCTCATTGATTACAAAATCACCTTATAACTGACAGTGTTGTGTATTTTACAGTCTGGTCTCCTACCTGTGTTCAGAGAGCAGTAGTGTGTGAGGTTGATTCTGGTTCTCTCATTGCTGACTGGATTGGAGGACACACAGCTGAAGGTCTTTGATCTAAGATTATCGCTCTTCTTTATTTCTAGAAGAAGATTCAGTGTGATGTTGCTGCTGCTGGTGTGGTTTAATAAAACATCATCTTTATACAAAGACAGATTCAGTCCTCTGCTGTTCCTCACAGAACACAGCACTGAACAGAACTCTGAAGAAGAGGAGGTGGTCTTCATCACCTGAGGAGCTGAAACTCTCTCTGTACAGAAACATGAAGATCCTCATGAGTTAGAAATGTACGTTTCTTCACTGTTTCTCTCTAAAATCAAGAGAGAAATGAACTCACCGTACACCTCCAACTGATATTCCTGTTTTTTCTTTGGGTCTTTAACGCTCTCCACTGTGTAAAGTCCTGAATCATCTGTTCTCAGGTCTGAGAGAGTGAAGAGCCCAGTCAGACTGACCCACTGAAGACGATTCACAAACTTCTCCCTAAGATTTGTGTCACTCACGTTATTAAACACCTGTCCAACTGTGTCACCTTTATATATTATATTCCCAGAAACTGGGACACTGGTATTGAATGTCACAGATTCTCCTACAGCACGGATCAACTCCTGACCTGAAGATCCACCAACATATCTGAAGATCTCTGAAAGAGGAAACAGAACGAGAGATTAATGGAAGAGTCGTAATAAATCACATTATTTTATTTAATGTAAAATAAAACATAAATCATTCAAATGCACTAAAACCTTCCTATGTGTTTATTACCCATGGATTTTTCTCATATTCTCAATGTGAAATTTATGGATTTGCCTCAACACAAACTTTAACCTTCTACATCTTCCTAATTAAAAAAGACGACTGTTATTAGGACTAAACATCGAAAAACTCAGTAACATTTTAACTTAAGTTACAGTCATGCTTGAAAAATCCAGTAAATGATTAGCTACATTTTAGTGTGTTATCTTGAATTTTTTGTCAATGTTAAATAGTTTGTTGTAAAAAAAACACCTTAACCTCTCAGTTTTATTGATCAGGGCTGAAACAACAATTGTGTTAATTGTAATATTAAAACTTGTTGTGTAGCTTTTTTTCCCTCATGACTGTAACTGGTGTATTTGGGAAACAAAAAAGACAAAATGAAATTGAAATGTAGCCTGTATGAAGGTGAGACTGTAACATTATAGAAATTAAAAAAACATTTTAATGTTATATTCTAAATTATTATATGTTCAATGAAGCACAACAAATATACATGAAATCTTGGGCTAACAGATTGTTAGAACACAGGATCTTAACTCAAGTGTCCTAGTTCTTCAGAACCTGATACTGTCTTCATCTATATACTATAAAATATTATTATATTATTTATAAACCCAGGTGATGGTGCTGAGTTCCATCTGGCTTTGTTTAAAGAATGAAATGAAACTCTTAACCATCTCCACGCATCACCTGAGGATTAGAACAATCACACTTCTCATTTCCTCACCTGTACTTCTCTTCTCACGACACTGATCCTTCCTCATACGAGCGAATAAATACTTCAGTGTTTAACTGTCATCTAAATAATGCATGATGCTGAAAGAATAAAGTCACTTTAATGTGGTTTATTGTGGTTGTGTAGAGTTTTGATTTCGAGGTGGTGGATTTTGTTCAGGTTCCTGGTCAGTATTTAATAGTAGTTAATATACTTTCACTTCTCACTGATGAAGGAAACAGAGGGTTTGTGTCCAAACCAAACCTGAATATTTTGGGTCTTTAATGAACAAAATATCAGAAATATTGATTAGTGTTAATTGTATAATTATGTGTAATTCTGTGGTAATTATGAAGCTTTTTTGAACTTCAGTTAGCATTTCCGTTAGCATTAGCTTCTCAGTGAATAGGATAAACAGACTTTGGCGTGTGAGAAGACGGATAAATAATTGAATTAGTCGAAATTCATTTAATCTGTATAACGATTTTTACAATGGACATTGTCTCGAAGAAGCTTTACACAGCAGTTATAAGATTGTATAAAAGATAAAAATCTTCTCCTGAATCTTTTTGCTTTCTTTCCCTAAATGTATTGAACTTTGAACAACTGTTAGCACAGTTAGCATGCTAATCTCAACACTTCACCCAGTAACCCAGATATTTCATCTTCTACAGCATTAAATTACCTCAGAACTTTCACATACTCTGCTCGAGAACATGTTCTGCTCTTAATTTTTTTATATTTTACAGTTTCAGTCTGAGTAATGTGATGAAGCACTAGTAGTAATGTGACACCACTGTTTTCAATTTCACTTTTTGGATCATTTTATAATATATTTCTTTGAAATGTTTCCATCTCTTATGGAAATCCTAAAAGCCATGCGTTATAATATTTTTTTTCTTTAGAATTTTCTCATGTTTACGACTTAATTGTCTCGTGAGTGTTTTATCGCTATTACGAGAAACCATAGAAACGAGAAACCGCCATGTGCGCTGCCACAAATGGCTATAATTACTATCCACGATGCTGCTTATAGAACATGCTCTTACAGCGAATATACAAAATGAGGTACTCGTGAGGAAACAATGTTGTCGTTATGTCAAGATCAGGAGAAAATTTGTCGTAATAACAAGAAAACAAGAAAGAAAAATGTATTATATATAATGCACGGCATCTTAGGACTTCTGTAATTTCCAGTTCATTTACACTGTTCAGATTTATAACGCTAAAAGAAAAGAAAATGACTAATTGTATTGTTCAACTGTTAAATTAACTTTAAACGTTATGTATTTTTATTTTATTAAAATTGAAGCAGGTGGTTCAGTTTACGTCCATATGACACAACTTTCTGCTTTTTGATATTAAAAAAGCAGACTATGGTGTAAGTTGTCCAACTATTTAAGAGCAAAAAAAGATAAGAAAAGCAGACACACTGCCGCAGTAATAATAATAATAATAATCCATTGCTGCACAGTATAATACTGTATAATTCCTTGAGATTACAGTATGGGTGTGTATGGTGGTAATTACAGAACTCTATGGTGTGTGTGTAATTATAGTAAATCTGTCATAATACAGTAAAGCGTCTACTGAAAAAATCTGTATTTTTAAATCGCTTTCTACAGTAAGTTTCTCCTACATCATGTACTAATCAGGACTCATGTATACATCATTAAGATAAAAATCATCCACTTTCTGGTGAGTCAATTTTATAATGATATTTTTGTAGCTACTGGTTTACGCAAAGTCCTACTTTTATTCACTGCAGTGATTCAGCCTCCTGCGTCAGTTCATTTATAACCCATGATGCACTTCATACCTATTACACAATGTTTTCCACAGAGCGACTGATGCACTTTAATTAGAAATTTACTTCACAATTAAAAAATAGAAGAAATGAGTTTGACTGGTAGAAATATTGTCTCCTGTGTTCATCCAGTTTCAGACCTCAGAAAGTTTCACGCTCAGGTGACTGTGCAGCTTCTCCTTCAGCTTCCGTGCATTGTTTTAATGCAACTATGCAACAGAACCGAGACTTCATGCACACCGTGGTTAACCGTCTCCAATCCCACCATGATGTTTACTCGCCCACTGACTTTCCACTCTTCACGCAAGAAGTCTACATGAAAATCCAGTCTATAAAAGCTCATTCTTTCCCAGTCAAAAGAGAAATTGTTCTCATACTGTGCTTAGAAATACACAAAGCAGGCTTCTATGCTCTGTGGTGAACCATAACGATGACAACTTTTCACGTCCTATTTCAATTTCTTCACAAAACTCGATTCAGTGCCTCTTCTCACCCGCAGTGTGTACACAATTGGGTTCTTGGGTTCTTACTTGTCGCATCTGAGTCTGCATTCTCAGGTACTTTTGGGTTGCATGCACAATTGTGGCCGATGTGGTGTTTGATAAAGCACATCTGGAACAACTGATTCTGTCAGAATGTTAGCTGGTTCAAAAGTAAACTCTCACTCGCCCCATATTTATCTTCTTATAAAAAAGAAATGTCTCTTGTATGGTATTGTAAACACGACCGCTTCTTCTCAAAAGGTGCATCAATGCACTACCTTCATTTTCTTACTTTATTCTTTCTCTATAAGCTTCACAATATAAAATAAGTGTCTGTTGAGTGTGATTCTCATGACACCAAGCAGCTACGCTATTATTAGTGTAAAACTGGCTGCTTCTGGGGAAAAAGTCTACATGGTTGATGAGTTAATATAGAAAACACTTCGGAAAATATATGCAGAAGATTTTCCCCAAAACACTGAAATGTGTTTGTACGTGAAGGACTTTTTTTCAACAAGGGCGTAATGTGTTTACTGTAAACACTTCATTAGGAACTGTGTTCCATATCTGTTCAGGATGCAGCTTCATTTTTCCATTCTTTAGTGTTTCCTCTTCTTTTTTTTTTTTTTATCTCTCATAAATGATCTTTTCCTGTTAGTAATTTTCTTAACAGCACTACGCAAGCTGCTCAGACCCTCAGGAAATCCTGTTTGGATAAAGAGGCACCGTGTATAAAAGTAAAGAGACCGAACCTAAAAGATCAACATAATAATGTGGAAGCAAAAACGACAAAACGAAACCATTCCTTGTTACCCTCTGTGTCATTTGAATAGCAAATATAATGTGCATCCTTCAACTGAAAAAGAACAAAGAGAACTCCGATCCTGTTCACCATGCCATCTGATTAACGATTTTATTAAAAATAAAATGTAAAATAAATGTGTGAATATATTACATTTAATTTGTTTATTCATTTAAACCCCATAGTAGTTTTATCTTCATGATATTCACCCAAATAATAATGTTATAAATGTTATTGCTCTTTGATTGAATTCAAGGTTATTTTCTTTCATGTAGTTCTTTTATCTGACTATAAAGACGACCTCGTTGATATTGATACTGCAGTTTGTCTTGTTCGCTACTGTAACAGGAGCCAAAGCGTCAGTACAGAAGGTCAAATAGCAACCGGTTTTTATTTGTTTACAGGCGACTGAGAGACATTTTAGTTCTTACTTATCTAAAAGAAAAAAAAATAGGATCTAACCAAAGAACTCAAGTACTTCTAATGTATAAGAGAAGGAAAACACTTACGTGATAGAAAGAGGAAAAGTAGAACAAAACATGTCTTCATCTTGCTTTACAGTCCAGACTTCATTTTTACTTTTACACAACTAATGTCCACAACCGAACAATGAAATAAACACAAATATATTTTAGTTCATTTTAAGCAGTTGAAATAATGAAATGTGCTGGAATAAAGAAATATTCTGAAAGGATCGTATAGCACTAAAAGCATCACTAGTGGGTGGAGCCGTCGAGGGAGGGTTTTTTCCACTGATACAGATTTGCTATTCACCAGAGACAGAATCACATGTTTGGCCAATTCCAGACCTCAGAGCATAAAAGCCATGCGCTGATTTCACCGATCATCTATCTGTAGAGAATGCAGCCTGAAGGACTGTTTACATGTCCAGCAGAACACACAGTCAGCCATTCGAGCTTCTCCTCTACACTGAGCAGCTCCATACAGACATCAGCAAACAAAAACTCCTGCTGTTATAATATAGTGATGTACAGATATATTTTAAAGAGTTTTCATTTTGGATTTCTGAATTGATTTATTTGTATTGCAGTATTTACGCACTAATTGTTTATTAATTTGCTGTATTGAACGCTGATGATGGACTGGTGTAATTCAGAGAAAGCAGGGGACAGAAAAAGGACGTCCTCCTTACATACACAAGCAGCAAAGCCAAATACGCTGTTATTATACTTTATGAAATCTGAGCACAATAAATAGTTATATTAAAAGTTATTCCAAAACACAGAGTGAACGCTGAAATCTTCTTGCCTTTTACATGAAAAAGAAAAATCTGTGATGCATCAGTGGCACACTAGCAGTAGTTCTGTTTCTAGTTGAAAAAGGTCTACCAGTTGAACCAGGGGGATTCTTTTTATAGTAAATGGATGTTTCAGCAGGGAATTAAATCCACTGAGAGAGAGAGAGAGAGAGAGAGAGAGAGAGAGAGAAAATGGGAAAAAGATCCCCACTTGAAGTAAACACAACCATTAGAGTCAGTCTGTATCTTATCACTAAGGAAACACACACACACACACACACACACACACACACACACGAGTTTAATAACCTACAAATGAAAGGGAGTTAAAAAGATGAAATATTTCTCATCTCTCAGCTGTAGATGTGAACAACAACATTTACAACATTATTACACAATTATTATCTATTTGATTCACTGGCTAATGTTTCGTTCTTTTTGTAAACACTGATCTCTATAATTAAATATAAACAAAATAACGTCAATATTTTGGAAGCAGGGGAGACATTTGCAGACCAACATCGCCCTCTACCGTTCATAAATATACATCACGTGTCATTCATTCGCTGTTTCTCCATTTATTTATTTATCCATTATATACTACACATTTACAGCATTTACTGACCTCAATTATTGATTTTTTCAAGAATTGATTTTATTGTTCAAAAAATAGATTTGAATCATACATGTAACTTCTTCGTGATCGCAAAAGGGAAAAAGTAAAACTCTTCCGGAACGCGGAACAAAATCTCTCAGAAATACGGCAAAAACAATCAAAATACAGTCTTCATAGCAACACAAAAAACAAATTCAGAAACAAGACTTACACTGGGGAAACTCGACACTGGAAAAAATAAACTCGGAAACGAGCCACATGACATCAACAAACGCGCACCAAACAGACACACAGGGAAACTTAAATGCCCATCAGGGGGGTATTCCAGAAAGCTTGGTTAACTTACCATTTGATAAATCATAACCTCTGGGTTGATTTACCCCAAACAGGCATACCATGAGTATGTCGGTTCCAAAACACCTGAGAAGAGTTAGTTTAATCAACCTCCAACTGGTTACCCAGAGGTAATGCGCGTGCACGGTGCATTTATAAAGACATTCTCAATGGATCGCCGATTTCACGAGTCACCATGGAAACTCAAAGCGGAAAAAAGAGAGCAGTGTATTTCACAGAGGCGGAGTTTACAGAGGCGGAGTTGAAGGTTTTAATGCACGCTTATGAGGAGTTTAAGCCAATAATATTAAAAAGAAGCAATACAGCTGCATCAGCTAAAGCAAGAGAGTTGACTTGGCAAAAAATACCGGACAGAGTAAATGCGTGAGTGTATTAAATTACAAATTTGGTATTGGCTCCCGTTTTATTATAATGCAAAATAATGAAGTATGACTTATACATCCTTTTGAATATGTTATATCACTATGAAAGCATTTACTTTTCCTGCAATTTATTTTTTTAGTTTAAAATAATAATGTATATTTCTTATTTAATAAGCTGTAATCCTCCTGGAGCCACAAGAACTTTAAGCCAAGTCAAAATGAAACACAAAAACATTCTTCAAATAGGTAATATTTGATTACACAATTACTGAACTATTATTATAACAGGATTTAGTATATTCATTCTGTCATGTAGCTAATAAAAAGAAGACTGAAGCCCGTCTAACTGGCGGGGGTCCACCACCACCTCCCCTCACGCCCTCTGAGGAGCTGGCTCTGTCCCTTAATAAAGGGCGACCAGTGGTTGCTGGCATTCCAGGGGGCAGTTCATCACACACACCATGCACCACAAGTGATGGTGAAAAAATTGTGAAATGTAAGTTTACCTCTATGATTTGTTTTAATTTTTTTGTCCTAATAAATTACTATCTCTGTCACTTAAAGGCTTTTTGAACAAGATAAATTTTTATGTAGGGTTATTTTTTTTAACTGCATATGATGTATAGGCTACTGTGATCTTACTCTGACATTTTACTCTTTTCATGTATTATTTTCTTTGATAATATTGAGAATTTAATGGGTTGTGTGTTCTTATAGATACTGATGGATGTATTGTATTATTGGACCCTCCAGAAAGAACTGTCACAGTTGTAAGTGATTTGTTGTCGGGTACTTTTAGTTGCTTTTAGGTATTTTTTTTTGCCAGATAATGTATACTTTGAATATTTCTCCTGTAGGATGAAGATGATGATGAAGAGACCACATCTGCTGTGACAGAAGTGGACAATGCTGGTAGATCCACTGAGGTATGATGCATACCATTATAATGTATGGCCCCTTTTTGCATTAGAGTAACAAACTGTCATTGTCCCTTCACAGTACATACCTAGGGATTTGCCCACAGATGAGGGTCCTTCAACCTCAGCACACAATCTAAGCAGGGTAAGAATTTGTGTCCAGGTGTCCATATTTGAATTTTATTGTCTGACCAAACAATTTCATTCATTACATTTTTTCCACCTTCCTAGTTGCCAGCAAAGGAGCTGTATAAGGTCCATCTTTAAAAACAAATAAGAAAAAGTGACATGGAGATGGACCTTATACAGATTCAAATGGAAGAGAAAAGACTCCTCATTAAAAAAGCAGCACTGGAAATTGAATTACTGGAGCATCGCCTTAAGGTGAGAACTTGTCTGAATATTAATCTGTTGCATGTTAAAAGTGAGTGTGAGTGAGTGAGTGAGTGAGTGTGAGTGAGTGAGTGAAAAAAGCAATATAAAAAAACATTTTATTGAATTTTATTTTATTGTTTTTCAGGAAATAAAGAAATAAACTGCCTGGCAGACCAGTGAAAAAAATTAATAAAAGTGATTTTGACAGACCCTGTCTCTCAAAAGTCTTCTGTCTCTGTTGGCCTCTAAAATCTGTAGGTGTTCCTCTGGGCCATCTTCCTCAATACAAGGACGGTGGCTCTCTCCTCTTATAGTGGCAATATTGTGAAGCACAACACACGCTACTATAATGTCGCATGCCCTCTCTGGACTAACCCGGAGCCCACGCAGACTCTGAAACTGAGATTTGAGGATCCCTATAGTCATCTCCACCTTGGCCCGTATTCGGCTGTGAGGCAGGTTAAACCGTGTCTGTGGTCCAGGCTCAGGTTCAGGGTAGGGTGTCATTAAATAGGGCAGACAAGGGTATCCTCTGTCCCCCAGCAAAAACCATTTTACTGTCCTGTAATGATTGAAGTGTACAACACAAATGTAGTAAAAAGGAAAAAAAAAACAATTGTATAAAGCAAAACATACCCTGCTGAAATGTCTGGTAAATTCTGGCATCATGCACAGATCCTGGCTATTTTGCCTCAACATTGGTAATGATTTGGGTTGCCTCACATACACAGTGGCTGGGGATGGTTCCCTGACCGGGAATCGAACCCGGGTCGCAGCGGTGGGAGCGCTGCGTCTTAACCACTAGACCACCAGGGACCTATAAATAATATGACTAAATATTAAAAAAAAAAAAAAAAAAAAAAAAAAAAAAAAATATATATATATATATATATATATATATATAAAAAAAATATATATATATATATATATATATATATATATATATATATATATATATATATATATATATATATATATATATATATATATATATATATATGTGTGTGTGCCAGACATACTGTACGAACGGCTTTACACACAGTCGCCTTTCCCACATGCTCTGAATCGCCCACACTGTACAAAAATGTACAAACCGCGGTTTTTCACATTTGCGATATGCGGTTTTAAAAGACATGTTAAATAAACTAACGAATCTTTTGAGAAACGATAACGCTCTTTCAAATATTCATTAGGGTATGCAAACATCAATACGCGGTGTTATAACCCTCTCCCGACGAAAAAAACCTCGTATAATTTGTGCTTCTACGTCCAAAGGATCCTCATCAAAAGGGCACGCCGAAGTTACACTGAAACATAACCTGCTCCCGAGCAGGTTATCTTCAGAGAGTCAGTTGCTATGGTTACATACATACCCAGAAAGTTACCTCCGTTTTTGGAACCGAAAGTTGAGGTTATCCACGAACTTACCCTTAAACATACCCAGGTATGTCACATAACCTGCTTTCTGGAATACCCCCCAGGGTAACAGGATTCAGATATAAACAATTGGAGCTAATCACGGACACTGACAAAATGGCGACATCTGGTGGGAAAACTGGAAACACAGAAAAAAAAGAAAAAAAAAGATCCTGACAGCATCTTAAAATGCTTTTTTATTTAGATCATTCATTGGGTTCGTGACATCAACAAACATGACACAAATCTTCGATATTAACCAGACAGTATCAGGAGCCTCTTTGTGCCCTCATGAGCAAGTTTACAATCACTGCTGTCTTATAAATTTAGGGACCAATCTGTCCACTTTCACTCAAACACTGAAGTCAGTCAACTTTAAGTGTAAACAGATCAGTGACTTCCTCTAATATCTGAGAGAGAGAGAGAGAGAGAGAGAGAGGT
The DNA here is from genome assembly GCF_014805685.1 of Silurus meridionalis. NCBI lineage: Eukaryota > Metazoa > Chordata > Actinopteri > Siluriformes > Siluridae > Silurus > Silurus meridionalis. The sequence goes on from NC_060911.1 coordinate 15,002,836, forward strand.
AGGCAGAGTGACCAGAAAACCACACGATTTGAAATTGAAATATATGAAATAATTTACTCCAGATTGAGGCGTTTGCTCTGTTTGTTTTTCCACATAACATGTAAATTTGTCTTTAAAAAAATATAACAATAAAACAAATATTTCAGAGAGACGCTTGTCATAATAGAGTGGTTCATAAATGTTTACAATGTTTTTTTTGTGTGTGTGTGTGTGTGTGTGTGTGTGTGTGTGTGTGTTTATTCAGCAGATTTCAGATTTTCCATTTTCATTTTATCGTTCACAGATACAAGCAGCAATGTTAGATTTTATATGAATATTTCATATCAAACACACTTGCATATGTAGGCCAGGTTTGATGTTGCTGCTGGAACACTGGCCATTTCCTGTGGCTTCTGTGGGTTCTAAAGACTCTCGTTTTATAAACTGATGTGCATTTTGTTCTTGTGCTAGCTCAGGTGACCAATGACAGAGACAAGTTACTAAAGTGGACCGTTGAATAATCTTAATTTTGTTTTATGTAAAAATAATAAATAGAATAAAATTTGTGAGTTTCAGCAGATTTGATGCACCACTGGCAGGTGATGTGAACAACACTGATTATCTGAGCACAGTGCCACGTGTAATGAGAGTGGGATATACAGTATTTGAAATATCAGTTCTCAGAATTATTCAAACAATAACAATACTGTGTGTTAGTGTAAGTTCTGGGAGACTTGTTGGACCAAATTTGAATGACTGGACGACTGGGTCAGAGCATCTCCAAAATGACAATGTCCCAGAATGCAGGTGTTAGCAGTGCTCAAATGAAGGGGGCTGGGGGAATCCGGGAACCCTATAAGTCATTAGGGACCCCCCCTATCACAAGTAAAAAATAGACTTTATTTAACAGTTTATTTAGACGCTTCGTCATGTGTGTGTGATTATTAACTAGCAGAGAAATGAAAAGATGTGGCATAATGGCGGCCTCTAGTGGACAAAACTAGACATTAACACTGAGATATTATGGTATTATATTAATGTAATACCAGTTAATTTCATTTATGTAAACACTGTATATCCTGCACTTGCTGTTATTGCACTCTGGTTAGACCCAAACTGCATTTCGTTGCCTTGTACTTGTACGTGTGTAATGACAATAAAGTTGAATCTAATCTAATCTAATCTAATCTAATAATGTAAGTGGAGATGAGATGGTCACACTGCAGGAAGTGAAAAGAACCACTATAACTCTTCATACTGGGATTACTGGAATTCAGAGTGATGCTAAGATCCTGTGGTCGTATGGACATGAGAAAGCAGAAGAGATCATATTGAACATTCAGGTGTTTAATAGACAAAGAGAAATCAGTGAGAGTAAATTTGGAAATTTTCAGTCAAATACTCTTATGACAAAGTGTGATTATATTTAACCCCAGTTTGTTGTTTTCTCAGCTCCTGTATCTTCTTCATACATAACCAGGCACACTGGATCCCGATGTTCAGTGTTATGTTCTGTAAAGCATCACAGAAACATGAGTCTATCTTGGTTTAAAGGAACAGAGATATTAAACCAGACCAGTGATTCTCCTAATGACAATAAACTCACTCTTCCTTTGGATGTAAATGTGGAAGATAAAGATGTTTAAAGCTGTGTGTCAGCCAATCCCATCAGCAGCCACACCATCACACTGAACATCACAGAGATGCGCCCACAACACCCTGGTATGAGAACATGACTGAAATGTACAATTCACAAACAATCCCAAACATGAGAAGGAAGTAAAAATGCCCCGTGAGTGCTGCAGCTACATCGAGTTCCTGATTCGATCAGTGTGTTGTGTTCTAGTGCTCTTTTAGCTCCACTGGTGCACCACTTTTTAACTCCCAGGACCAGGAATCAAACTCTGTTCAACACCAAAAGATTTAGACACTCTGTCACTGATGGGAGATGAACAAAACTCTACAGACTCCAAATGGTAAAGGTTCAAGACTTTTAATCAAATCCAAAGTCTTAAATTACAAACATATAAAAAAGCAAAATAAATTCTCAATTTCTCACGTCACTCAAGTCGCTAACTTTCATTAACAGTTTATTTAGACGCTTCGTCACTCGCTGTGTGTGTGATTATTAACTAGCAGAGAAATGACAAGATAATGGCGGCCTCTAGTGGACAAAACTAGACATTAACACTGAGACGAACACATTCTGACAGAATAAAGACTATTTTAGTGTTTATATTCTGTTTATACATAAACTATTTTAGTCAATTAAAACATTTTAAGAAAAAAAAGCAAAATGAATATAATTATCTCACGTGTAGGGATTTCTTATTTATCAATAAAAATCATTAAAGTTTATTGGATTTAAAGTAAATCTCATATAATAATGAAAACAGAAGCTACATAGTGAAGCATAAAGCTCACAATCAGCATCATACTGGTTTAACTTGTCTACAGAAACCTCTGTTACTCTACACCCCAGTACATAAGACTGGAAATGACACTGCAGGTGAGTTACAGAAACCTGAGACCTGATTTTCTGCTTCAATCAGTGCAGAAGCCATTTAATGATTCTGATTAAAACCCGGGGCATTGTTTTATTTAATATCCAGTTAAAATACAGTAGATTTATTAAAATTAAATAATAAAATATAAAGAAATGCTGTAAATACTGAACTTTTCTACACTCGTTATTAATGTTCAGAAATAAAAGAGGATGATATTAAAGAGAAAACTGAAAGCTGTATAAATACTGAACTGATGTAGTGAAAGTGAAATAAAAGTCGATTGTGAATGTATGAAATGTGAGAAAAAGAGAAGTAAATAAACCATTGTTTTACACTGAATGCAGTTTTTCCCTCTCACGTGATCTAAACAAACTTATGGAAATATCATCAGGACACTGAGATTTCCTCATCTGATCTGAGCTCAGGACTGTGTGTTCCACTGCTCCTAGTTTTAGATTAAAATGAAATAAACATCTGCTTTCTCCTGAATCTCCTGAAATCTTTTCCTTCAGAATCTGTGTAATGAAACTTGGAGATGAAAAAGTCCAGGACATTTCCTGTGGGATTTGGTGAAACATCTTCCTCTTTATCACTCAGGCTTCTGAAAGAGACCTCATTTACCTGCTGGAAGTTTCTACACAGGTACGACTCTGTGCTTCTCCATTGTTCATGATGAACGTCATCGTCATCGTCATCGTCATGATCATCATCGTCATCCTCGTCATCGTCACAGGTTTTGCGCCGCCCTGCGTGTGGATAAAAAACCGATCGCTTCCTTCTGGTCCACCATTTCAGGCGGAGACTCGTGAAGGTCAGAGCTTTTTCTAAATAGACTGAAAGAATGAAAGTAATGTTGATGAACAACTTGAACATTCCTGAAAGCCGAGTTCCTGCTACTGAACAATGCGTCATGTTGACCATTTACACTCTGGTGTCCTCACATCGGTCCACCTGGAGGCTTCATCAGATCTTTATGGTAGGAGAAACTGTTTTCATCAACTTTCTCTTCTCTTCTCTTCTCTTCTCTTCTTTATTCACATTCTTCACTCTTTCATGATTTATTTCCATCTGCATTCCTGATTATAATAATATTCATGTGAAAGAGCTGATTAGAATAAATACTATAAAGTGAAAGTGGACTTACAGGAACATCTTCCAGTCCACTTTTATTCATAAAGTGAATAAAGTCTGAATTTGGCATCAATAATAAAATAAATAAGTGTTTAGGTGTAAAATTCCTTCCTGATTTATAATCAAACTGTTGATGCTTCATCAAGAAAAAGTCTGATTTTAATACTGAATTATTTCTGATTTACTCACATTATTTACCAAACTAATAAATATTCATATCATTTATAAATTACAGGACAAATTATTTAAACTTTTGTGTTTTAACTGATAGAATAAAAGATAAAGTGTAAATATAAAGTCTATCAGCTATAAAGTAAAAGCTCTGGGAGATTATTTCTTATTGTTTGGTAAAAATAAAAACTCTATATAATAATAACTCTATAGTAATATATTGTAGTATAGTATAGTATATTACAGTATATAGTAAATATAATAATAACTCTATAGTAATATTTCTACAGGAAACAGGAAAAGTTCAGGGTTTTAGTTGCTGATTGTTTGAAAAGATCTGAATGAATATTTCTGATTGAACTTTATCACTGTAACAGAACAGATTGTACAGTAGACTGTGTAAAAGTCCTCAAATATAATTACATGCTTTTACTTTTAATAAATGAAGTATAAACAGCAGTAAACTGTAATAAACTACATTAATATTTGTTATGAAGCTTTTAATCCTGGATCAGTTCTCTCAGGTTCAGGTTTTCTGCATCTTGGAGAACTCACGTGGTTCTTCTTAATTTAGATTAGTCTCCATGATATATTTATCAGAAACTGACTCTCACTAAACACTTCTAGTTATATTCTCATTTCCTCTCTCACTTTTATCATTAATGCAGAAAAAATAAACATCTCAATTTGTAGAAAAAATACCGCAGTGTGTGGAGACTTTTACACAGTACTGTATATAAACAGTAGGGGGCAGTGTAGAATTCTAATTCAATTCAAAGACAGCGCCTTTTAAAGGCAGGAAGGAGAGATCTGTGTTCTGAAATCAACTCATTGTTATTTAATGAGAACTGAAAATATATTAAAATCATGAAATTGTGCAGAATCTCAGCGTTTTAATGTTTCATAAAACAAAAAAGATCAAAAGAGGAATTTCCACATGTACATTTTTATTAGAAATAAAACACTTTTCTGTCTCTTAAAGTCCTGAAGGTGTTTGTTTGATCTACACACACTGAGAGGATCAACAGTGTTTCAGAAACAAGAACATAATCAGGTTTTTCAGGATCTACAGTCACGTGTTCATGTGAGGAGTAAAAACAACACTTAATAATATACCACACACACACACACACACACACACACACACACACACACAGCTCTGGATGTGTATCTGATCTGAACAATGTGCTGTAATGTGAGAAGCGTAAACAGATGGAAAACTGGAGCTGCTGATTTACTGAACTCCTTTTTTTAGCTGAACTTTTTAGCACATGAACTTTAATGTTTGTTAGTAAAAGCAGTAAATATTCAAATATTAGACACTGAGGCCTGAAGAGACGCCTGAACCCCTACAGGATTTCTCTCAGCACAGCTCAGATCAGATCTTCATCAGGGTGTGAACAGGTTTTAATGAGAGCAGCAGAAACACTCGTTCAGACACGACGCAGTTCAAATCCTCTGAAATCTCCTTCCTTTTATCTCAAACGCAGAATGAAGTAATAAATCCAACTGCAGCCTGAAATCCAATCTAACTCTGATCTTAACCACAACCAAGCTCACGTTACTGTACACAATCTACACACTGTACATGTGGAAATACTTTATATAATAATAATAATAATAATAATAATAATAATAATAATAAAGTGATGTATTGATGTGATGAATTACTTTGATCTCCTCACTTCTGAATACACCACTGGCTCCGCCTCCGTTTCATCTTGTGCTTTTCTGGAGTTTTCTTCCTGTAAAACACAGCAGTAGATTTCAGGATGTGAATATGGGGAGATTTTATCACTCCTGTGGAACAAATGTGATTTTACACCAAATCCTCAATCACATTTCACATCATTGGCAACATGATTGGATATAAAAAGAGCCTCTCAGAGTAGCAGTGTCTCTCAGAAGTCAAGATGGGCAGAGGATCACCATTTTCCCCAATGCTGCAGCAAAAAATAGTGGAGCAACATCAGAAAGGAGTTTCTCAGAGAAAAATTTAAAAGAGTTTAAAGTTCTCATCATCTATAGTGCATCATATCATCCAAAGATTCAGAGAATCTGGAACAATCTCTGTGTGTAAGGGTCACGGCCGGAAATCCATACTGAATGCCGTGATCTTCAGGCCCTTAGACGCCACTGCATCACATACAGGAATGCTATTGTAAAGGAAATCACAACATGGGCTCAGGAAGACTTCCAGAAAACATTGTCGGTGATCACAATCCACAGTGCCATTCACTGTCACCGCTAAAACTCTATAGGTCAAAAAAGAAGCCATATCTAAACATGATCCAGAAGCTCAGGCGTTTTCTGAGGGCCACGGCTCATTTAAAATGGACTGTGGCAAAGTGGCAAACTGTTCTGTGGTCAGACGAATCAAAATGTAAAGTTCTTTTGGAAAAACTGGGACTCCATGTCATCCGGACTAAAGAGGACAAGGACAACCCAAGTTTTTATCGGCGCTCAGTTCAGAAGCCTGCATCTCTGATGCTATGGGGTTGCATGAGTGCGTGTGACATGGGCATCTTACACATCTGGAATGGCATCATCAATGCTGAAAGGTATATCCAAGTTCTAGAACAACACATGCTCCCATCCAGACGTCGTCTCTTTCAGGGAAGACCTTGCATTTTCCAACATGACAATGCCAGACCACATACTGCATCAATTACAGCATCATGGCTGCTTAGAAGAAGGATCCGGGTACTGAAATGACCAGACTGCAGTCCAGATCTTTCACACATAGAAAACATTTGGTGCGTCATAAAGAGGAAGATGCGATAAAGAAGACCTGAGACAGTTGAGCAACTAGAAGCCTGTATTAGACAAGAATGAGACAATATTCCTATTCCTAAACTTGAGCAACTTGTCTCCTCAGTCCCCAGACGTTTGCAGACTGTTATAAAAAGAAGAGAGGACGCCACACAGTGGTAAACACGGCCTTGTCTCAACTTTTTTGAGATGTGTTGATGCCATGAAATTTTTAATCAACTTATTTTTCCTTTAAAATGAAACATTTTCTCAGTTTTTTTGTAGATCTTTACCTCTTGAACTCTCTCTGTGCTGTGAGCTGTAACTGTTATATCAGCGTAGGTCGGACCTTCAACTTTTTCCGAAACTAAACACACACAAAAAGAAACATTTTATAAAACAGGACAAATATAAAGATGAAAACACACAAGTGAGCAGAAAGACGTGTTACTCGCCTTGTTGCTTTTTCTTTTTTAGCCAAATCACCACAAATACAGATATTATTAATAACACAAACACTCCAGCAGATATCAGGGCAGGAATCAGAGAATGAGAACCTTCAGATTGTCCTGTAAACAATACGATATGTTTATTAATTATTTCTGTAAATGATACAGATATGAGACTGGGGCTGGGAGACGTCACATTTTATTTGTCACATACATACAGAGTACGACATGCAGTGAAATGCTTTATATACACCATGATACATGAAGGCAGATGATACGAATCTCAATACCACTGAATGATGAGAGTTTCATCTCTCTGATGTACCTGAGTTGTGAACACAGAGCTGTGTGATGCTGAGAGAAGTAGTTTTATTGCTGACAGGGTTTGCAGACACACAGATATACGTGTTCTTCTCATGGTGTTGTATTTGAAGTGGGAGATTGAGGGGAACACTGAGATCTGTGTTATTGGTGATGGAGATTCTCTCATTCTCTCTGTACCAGGATAATTTCACATCTTCTCCATTCTCCACAGAGCACAAGAGGGAACACGACTCTGTGGAGAACCCACTTCTTTTTCTTACATTTATTACTGGAGTTGATACTGGAGCTAAGAAACACAAACACACATTCAATAGAACAGATCAATAACAAGCTGAACAATTATTATAATGTGACAGCATCTAATCTGAGAGTTTTCCTTTTGAAGCACTGCATTTTTTTTAAGATTATCATTTTTTAATTTATAAAAAAATTATAAATACACCAGAATTTTCTGCAAATGGCTGGAAACTGTCACTTAATTCTCCTCAGTGCATCACTCATGATTTGTTTCATGATTTCTGCTTTCTGTACAGTTTCCCATCTGCTTGTTTGGTTTTAAATCAGAATTAACTCCGCCCCTGACATGTGATTGGCTGATTCCCCTGACACGTTCACCTGGTCTGTGATTTACTTTAATTAGTTGTAAATTAATTTTCTCTGTGAAGTTTTATTGATTGTACTCAGGTGATTCTCGCTGTTCCTCAGGTCTGATTGAGTTTATAGTAAATATAAAGTTGAAGGTCTGAACATGGACAGAAAGTAGAAAGGAGACAGTTTTACTCACCATGAACACTGACTCTGAAAGTCCTAGATGAGAGACGTCCAGTGATGACATGTAATAAATAAACTCCAGAATGGTTCCTGCTGATGTTCCTGATGGTTAAAGCTCCACTGATTCTGTCCAGCTGCAGTCTCTCTTTAAATCTCTCACTGATTTCTGTAACAGTTTCTCCTTTAAACATCTGACTGTTCAATATCTTTTCTTCTGCTTTCTCAGGTCCATAAAACCAAACAATATGAGCATCAGTCTGAATTCCAGTAATCCCAGTATGGAGAGTTATAGTGGTTCCTTCCACTTCCTGCAGTGTGACCATCTCATCTCCAGCTGCACTCAGTAAACCTGCATCACAGCTTCAGGTTCAATATTTTACTCACAAACAGTCCATTAAAACTTTACTGTAAATCATGTGTGATTTTAGATGATGTTTTTAAATTCACAATATAAATATATAATATTTTATGGAATCTGTATGTTCTGTATTGAATATATTATTATACACTACAGCAGAACATCTATTAATACAAGCACAAAAATATTGGGACACTTTGTTAAATGTAAATAAAACAGAATTCAATTATTTGCATATCTTATAAACTCATTTTATTTAGAAAAGAACATAGAAAATATACTAAATGAACTGAGGAAATGTTTTATTTTAGGGGAACAAATACGTTCATTTTGAATTTGATGGATTCAACAATTTTTTAATAAGTTGGGACAGGGCCATGTTTCCCACCGTACAGAATCTCTTCTACTTTTAACACCAGTCTGTATATATCTGTGAGCTGAGGAGACAGTTGGTAGAGTTTTGGGAGAGGAATGTTCTCCCATTCATGTCTGATACAGGATTCTAACTGCCCTACAGTCCTAGATCTTCTTTGTTGTATTTTTTGCTTTGTGATGCACCACATGGTTTTAATTGGTGAAAGTTCTGGACTGTAGACAGACCAGTTCAGCATCCAGACTCTTCTACTATGAAGCAGTTCAAACATTTAATATGTTTTCTGTCTTTTATTGTGAATAAAATATATATTAATATAATAAAATATGGGTTTATGAAGAAATTGTTCTTTTAATAAACATTATTGGACTTGGGGTTGTAAAAATCAAGGGATTTATCTGAATTATAAATAACAGATTGTTTCAGATGGAATTTTATTGCAAACTAAAATTCCTCAAAGTTCAATTTCTAAATTAATAATCTGTCAATTCATTTTTTTTAAATGCAGCTTGCAGAAGTTTTCACCGACTTTACAATAGTACTAAAAGTTATAATGTTTTAGCAACAGATTAGAAAATAGACATAAAAATTAAAGAAAATAAATTGTGAAATGATAAAAGTGGAAAACATCATCATCATCTGAAATCTGCACAATAAATCTATTAGATCATTTACTTCTTACCATTAACACAATAATTCAATTGATTTTATTCATTTATTAATTTACAAAAAAATTGACTAAACTTTACCCTGTTACTGAAATAGTATTTTTTTTGTAAAGTTAATGATTTTCTCTAATTTAAATAAAATGTAATGTTACACCCAGTTCTGGAGCTGAGGATCAGAGTTCATCTGCACATGGAGAAGACTTTATTCCCTCCAACACACCAATTATTATTATTATTATTCATTCTGTTTGTGTGTGTGTGTGTGTGTGTGTGTGTGTGTGTACACTTACAGCACATCAGAGAGAGAAAAGTGTGGAGAATCCTGTTTCCTGCTGAAATATTCACACCATTGTTATACTCCATAGTGCGCGTTTCTCAGATCAACATTTTCCCGTTTTTCCTGAACATCAGTGACACTGAAGAATTCCATAAACACTGCAGATTAGCGCCATGATGAAGGTTTCTGTTCTACACAAGTTTCCGATGCCGTGAGCTTCTCGTCTTCTGTGGCTCACATCCAGAAAACCACTGGAGCTCCGCCTGTAGCAGTGTTCAGTCTGTAAACACTCACTACATGCCTGTGTAGATACTCAGATCCTGAAATCTCACCATTTTACTCATCATTTATCATCTCATAATCATTTTACTATTATTTACAGTTCAGTGTGTTTTCAGTGAAAAGAAGATTGTAGAAAAAAAACCCTGGCATTGCCATGCGATTATCTGATGTCACATGACTCCACCTCCAACATCCTGAACATGTGGTTACATGTGGTGGTTACATGGATCAACGTCTAACACCACCAACCCTCATTTCTTCAGACTCCCAGATTTCTTTAGCATTCTTTATATAGATTTCTTTATATTTTTACTGTACTGTAGATAAATGTGTGGTATTTCATTCTAATGTCCTGATGGTCAGGAATCACTGTCAGTATTTATTCTGTGGATTCTGTTGTAGGAAGTTCAGCACTGGACTGGACTCCTGTCTACATTTCTGCATAAGTTTGTACACCCTCAGGTAGACGTTACAGTACATGCAGGTAACATGTTTCACTTCAGTCTGTATTTATAAGCAGAAATTTACATTTAATAAAAAGCTTTGAATATAAAGTGTGATCCTGCTTCGTTTTTCTATGTGACCTTTAATAAGTGTTATGAGGTTTTAATGATTCACTGGTTCTCAGTAAACACATTAACACTCAGTGTAGATCGAACAGAACGAACACTTCAGCACTTTCAGAACTTTACAGGTTCTGTGTTAAAGATAAATATGAAGTTGATCATTTCTGCAGTCTGGTCGTCCATCACCACTTCCCCCTTTACTGTCTGTGAGTCAGAGATCTGAACACTGAACCCACCACAAACCTCTGCACCAGCTAGAACAAATGTCACTGTTTTATCATTTCCTTTCTCTGTTAATTGTTCATTCACTGTTTTTGGATGTTGTTCAGTGTAAAGATGGAGACAGTGAAGAGATCTGAGTATTTCCATAAAACCAAGAAAAACAATCAGAGAGTCAGAAGATTCCACAGCTGAGGGTTGGAGACCTCACAGGCAGTTTTCATTTCCTCTCTGATTCTTATTGTGCTGAAGAAGTGAATGCATCATCTCTTAATTTCTCATCATCCTCAAATCAATATGAGTGAGATATCAAATGCTTTTGGGATGTAAAAGCCGGTGTGTCTGGGAGTGATAACAGCACACTGTACAACACAATATCCAGGTTACTAAACTTTACACAACTGGAGTTAGTTAGTGGTGATGAGAGAACTAGTTAGCTAGTTAGCACAACAAGAGAACAGCTGTAGCTGCTTGGAGAAAGAAATGGATGGAGGGTGAAGGACTGGAGAGAATATGAATCTATATCCTGGTGATATATTATTTATATTTGGTCTGATCTCAGGTTTTTCAGGTTGTTTCCCAGCTCAGATTTCACTTCTTAATTTTGGGTTTGTCGATTTTGCGTTTCCTACTAATTTCATAAAAGAACCAAAATGCACTCGTCTTTTTCAGTGAACCACATCAATACGCCATTTAGGTTCAAGGCTGAAGATAAAATCTCAGATATGGAGAGAGAGAGAGAACAAGAGAGGGGGAGGGGAAGAGAGAGGGGGAGGGAGGATAGAGAGATAGAGAGAGAGAATCTGAGCAAAGCATTTAACTGAACAGACTCCAGTGTTATAAGACACTACTGCATGACTGCACCCTGTAATATTCTCCCTTCATGCATGTGAGAGACTTTTATTTATTCATTTCCACAGAAGAAGCACTCACAGGTTCAGCTGAACCTCATGAAGTTATTATGTCTGTATCATGTTTATAAAGAAAGAAATTCCTAGCAGAGGTTTGTAAACAATGAAGATTGAGTCAGTTACAGAAAGCGGCTGCCTGGAACAAGCTGGAACATGTTGAGAGAATTTTTCATCATCAGTTTGTTACTTTCGGTTTGTAATATTCCTGCACTCACACTCTGTTCTGACTGGAATCCTCACTGTGAGTCTGGACTTGTTCCTCTCATATTAAAACTGGAGTAATAAGTCACATGGCCCAAACATAAAGACTGAATAGAGTATTGAATAAAACAGGATAAAAACTGCTTCAAACTAAAATCCACACGAAGCCTTTTAGTGTAGAGTAACAACACCAGTTGATGATTCAGCAAAAACACGTGTCCAAGCCAAGTGGTTTTCTAGTTTGTTGCTGCTTCCTCAAATAGCCAACAGTTTAACACGAATCTAATCCTAATGCACAGACAATATGTAAATAATTGGTTCATTTTAAAAAACACCATTAAATCTGTTTCTATGGTTTATTTCTCATTCTCTAATGGAATTGTAGAGTGACAGAAAACAGAATTGACATGCCGTTAGGAGAAACTCGCTAGACTAGTTCATGATATGGGTGTGTAACTGTATGAAATGATGAATGATGAAAGAGCAGAGCAGATGTTCTTCATTTTATAAAGCACATCATGCTGCCATTTCAGACTCCATATTATATCTGTGTAGGTTCAGGATCTGAGCTGGACTCAGTTTATCTGCTGCACTGTAATGTGTACAGCATTGAGATGTAACATCAACCACAGCGTGTCAGGAAGAACAAGCTGAAAGCAGAAGATTTAACTGCTTTAACAACAGTGTATTCATGTACAGCAGAACATTCAGCTTTATAACTCCAGTTATAATGATTCCTGTCCTGCTTTAACAAATCCTCATCACTTCACTTCATCATCACAACATCTCTCTCTAAACTAGAACTCTTAACATATCTGACATCAAAGTGACTCATGAGTCAGACAGAAACACTCTGCTTGGTACTTTACAAGGTTTTTTTTTCTTTGCTCAGTCTTATGGAATTTTTGATTGCCACCATCATGACTGTGTTTTTACCAAACTTCCTGGGTTCCTCCTCATTGATGTTTGTTTTTGTAAATAATTAATGCAGCTTTGTTTGATTGGTTGATACGTTAAGACACTTCTTGGATTGCACCAGTTTATATCCTGAAGGTGTTTACTAAGTGGGTGGGGCTTCCTCTTTCTTACATATCAACTAAAGGGATACTAAACACTCATGGGTGTGTGTGAGCTGATTCTTGTAGAAGATACCACTTTTCAAATATACACAGTGATGTAGCATGAGCAGCAGATTGAACAGATGCAGATGTTTGGCTTCAAGAACATGTTTTCACCTTTCCAGTTGTTTGCTGGTATATGATGGGGTATGTAACTGGTGGGTTGAAATTGGCATGTGACCAAACATCAAACTCTTCAAGCTTGGCTACACCAAAGGTTAACCAGGCCAGCTTTATGCTATGTGCATTTTCTCCAGTAGTTTACTGGGTACCTGCCAGAATACCTTCATTGGCCAAAAGAATATCCTGAAAGGATTTTTTCTTCAGAGCCTGATTTATTTTGAAAGCACTTGGAACTCCAAGCCAGAGAAACAGCACGGATTAAGGTACACGTTGTCCCAGGCCACCATCTGAACCCACCAGTGGGCTGGGCTGTAGGTTACCACTAAAACCAGAAGGTTTGTCACTGTAGCCAATTTGTTTGGCGTATTGATAAAGGTGTTTGAGGATCCCACCTTTGACCTTGACCTGGAGGATTTTTTTTTCAGGAGCTATCAGTCTGTTACTGTCTATTGTATAAACACACTTGGCTTAATTTAATTCTAAGTATAGAAAAGGGCTTGAGACGAAGTAAAAGCATCGTCCCCTGCAGAGCTTCTTTCTGAGCCCAGTGAGGAGGCCCATCATGAAGAGCTCCAGACTGTGGCTGACAGTGAAGTCTCCCCCATTAAGCTCTCTCTAGAGGCCATTAATGTTTCAATTAGGTGCCCTCAAACTTTTCTGTGGCCTTTAATGCCATACTGCTGTCTGAGTTTGACAGCCTGGCTTCCAATGAGGAGTTCCAGTTAGAGGTCTTCAAGTTGGCCTCCCACGCCACTTTAAGTCACTGACAGGGCCAAACCCTGCTCCTGCCAGAGGCTGATAACTGTTCTTCTACAACCTGTTCATGCCTGAGGATAAAAATGGGGCCTCTCACAACTTGTTAATTACATAAGCCAATGACATAAACTCTCACCACCTGCTAAAACCTGAGGCCTCCCACATCCTGCTCATACCTGGGGCCAATGGCGTGGCATGAACTGAGACCGACAGTGTGGTCTCCTACGCCATGACAATATCTGCAGCTGACAGTCAGACCTTCCAGACCTGTCACATGGCTTTACAATTAATTCTGTAATTTAATCTCTGCTTCTTGCTAGGAGGCCTCTGCTTGCTCCCAGCTCCAGTGACCTGGGTGATCTACAAGCTGAACAGTGTCTTCCTTGGGAGTTTATTTGTAGTTTATGGTGGATGTTCTATTTCAGATTTTATGTTGTTTCTGTAAATTTACAGTAACATGTCCATTAGAAAGAATCATTTCTAGGTGAAATTCAGATCTTAAAAATTGATGTATTTTTTAATAGTGTTCTTTTACATTTAGCTGCAGCTGACAAACACATGATTCGGTCATGATTTACTGAAGTCTTTGAAGATGTTTTGGTGTCTGCAGAACTTCAGAGTGAACAGGAAGTTACAATGGCCAGCTTGTGTACACTCAAGTGGTCTAAATGAAGCGCTGTACTCCAATATTGTCTAATTTTAGTCTTTTATACACACACTTTAATTTAAACATGTTTATGAGTTTGTGTTTATCTTCTTTGATATTTTGTGTTTTTTTTTCATTTCCTCTGACTGTGGTAGAATCTTTCTAAATTCATCATCAGACTTCCTGTTGAACACTCACGTGAGTAAGACCCTGAATGTGTGCCATGTTTATCTGATTAATGTGTCAAATGAATGTTCATTCTGTAAATAAACTTTAATGTCCTGTGACCTTAAATAAATAAATAAACAAAAAAACAAATCATCTCATCAATATATTGAATCCACCTGTACTCCACACCTCTTTTCAGATCGATGGTTGAGCTTCTACACGTTTAAATGCAGGATTGAGAGCAGATGCCACACAAGCCAGATGTTGAACAGCAGAACAGCAGCTGGTCTGTAATTACTGACTGTAGAATAACTGCTGTTTTTAGAAATCGACTCGGCATGTTTGCTGTCAGCTGTTTGTTTGTTAGTTGTGCCTTTGTGTTGATCTGTAGATAAGAATCAGTTAAATATTGATCTGATGCTTGTGGTTGGTTGTTATGGCAACACATTAGATGCAGTAAATCTGCTGATGCTGCTGTTTATCTATGAATGGTGTTGAATTATAATCTCCATTTGTTTCGCTTTATAGAAATATATCAACAATAGCACACGAGAAATTGAATAAATTTTCTTTTACAGATGAATCGAAATGGAATGTTGAATTGTTTGATTGAGGATGAAAATGTTTTGTTTTGGTGGATATGCGTTTGTTTATGCTAACGCACAGCATAGTGTTATTTCTGAGTGTATTTTCACATCAGCGTGTTCTACTTTTAAAACCTAGCTCTTTACTGCATGTGGGATGAAGCAGTCCATACACCACACACACACACACACACACACACACACACACACACACACACACACACACACACACACACACACACACACACTTTCCACACTTTCACACACCAGCCTTTCTACTTGTGTTCCATCAAACAGCACAAACCACATTCACACACACACATTGTACTGCCCTACATACAGAGGCCACAGGTTCTATTATGAGTTGCAGTGGCACAGAGATGCACGAGACCTTGTGCTGGTTTTCTTTGAAAAACATTTAAAAGTAGTGACACATGATTTTGGGTCAAACGTTTTGTTGTTTTTTATTACAAATGAACCCAGAACATGTCTTTAGTCTCTGTAGCATTACATCACACTGACCTGAAGATCAGTCTACACATCACACACTAGTTTCTACATCATAACCTCTAACATACAAAGCTGAACTTGTATCTTTTGAGACCTTCTTTTAATTCTTTCACACATTTGCCCACTGTATTCTCACCACTTCCTTCAGAGCTGTGACAGAAATAATATGAAAGATGTTTGTGATCTGGTGTGATTTATTTGAAAGCCGCTTCCATGATGGAAAACCAGATAAACCACAAGACCAAGAGCTTCAAGCATCTTAGCTGCAAAAATGAATGAAAGAAAGCCAAAGTTTATTAATTGGAGCATCAGATACCACAAGAGTTTCCAAGCAGTAAATATCAACATAATTACCATGTTAGTCATGTGGTACAATATCAGTAAGACAGAGTGTAAAAAAAAAACATTTAATGTAAGATATTGGAGTCATGGGGATCTGACAATAATAATATCTTCTGCTCAAGCAGTTTGTCAAGTCGAGGTATTGGGTAGACATCAAATTAAGATACTGTGCTGATGTTTCTAAAGTCCACACGGAACCAACAATCACCTTTGGGTACAGGACCACGAGGCTGAACCTGTCACTGTGAGACTCCATGATAAAGAAGCGTAGCTCATAGATCTTACAAATAGAGGTACCTGTGCACCATAGGAGCATGTCAGTGTGCTGTTCTAGAAAGTTCCTGCAACTGGGCAGAGGCAAAAAAAACGTTGGAAAATCCCTGCTGTAACTTAAGAACCTTTAAAATAGTTAACATTCCCAACCTGCCAAGTGACCTTGAAGGTCCATGACCCGTGTCTTGAACTGTCAGGATCACTTTCGGGAAATAACACGGAACAGTTACACTGTGTGCTGAGATGCTGTGGAAAGGCAGTGCTTCCGTATATCGCATTGTGAAGTCGACCAAAACTAGCATCAAGTGATACCCTCGTGCAGTCTGCTTTAATGGTTTAAGGAGGTCCATACCTTTGAAGGAGCACATCACCGTGAATGCCCGGCCAAGTGAAGGGGCAACAGACGTTCTTGTGTTCTGTCGTGTCCCAAGTGTCCATTGGCATCCCCGTGCGGCTCTTTGGGATCAACAACTGGGTCGCCTCCTCTTTTCTGTGAGTGTCCTGGTCATTTGATAAAGCTTGTCTTTAATAAGGACAAAGTTAGGGGTAGGAGAGTATAACGTTTTATTTGCTGACCATTCATTATTCTCACTTGGTCCAAAGTGTGCCGGAGGGTTTTGTCTCATGTCTGTACCAGTGGAAAAGTTCCAGAGCATCTCCTTTACAGCAGGTCTTATAAGATGTACCTAAAATGCAGTTCTTAGGACCTACCAAAGAGGAAACCAGGTAATGGTGTCTTGAAAGCAAAAGTAGTTTTGGGATAAAATTTGTGTTTTTGGGGAGAAAATTCATGCACAAATTGAAATATCATTGTATAAAAGGAGTCTGATGTGTTGCTTGTGTTGGTATTCAAGTCTGCTGAATGTAACTGGAGATGAGATGATCACACTGTATGAAGTGGAATGAGCCACAATAACTCTTATACTGGGATTACTGGAATTCAGAGTGATGCTCATTCAGTGGTTTTATGAAAGCAGAGGAAAAGATATTGTTCAGTAGGTGTTTAAAGGAGAAACAGTTACAGAACTCAGTAGAGATTTAAAGAGATACTGCAGCTGAACATAACCAGTGGCACTTTAACCATCAGGAACATCAGCAGGAACCATTCTGGAGTTTATTTATTATTTATTAAATCCTGAAATAAGATCTTTTATCTAGCAAAATCAGTTTTTATGGTGAATAAATATTACAGTGTTCACCCAAATATTCTTATAAAAATGCACCATTATGATAAACCCCAGTCTCTTCTTCACACAGTTCCTGTTTCTTCTCCATACATGACCAGGCGCACTGGATCCAGATGTTCAGTGTTATGTTCTGTGAAATATCAGATACATGAGTCTTTCTTGGCTTAAAGCAGGGGCGTCCAAACCTTTTTTCCTGAGGAAAACATATATTCCTGAATATTGTTAAAATCAATCAAATGAAGGTAAATCACGTTTGATAAATGAACATGTTTAAAGAAAAAAAGCCTCCATCACAGCTCTCCATTAGTACATTCTCATTTTATTTTTTACAAAAAAGTTGGCAGGTAATTCTCTCAGTTACAGCCTCAGGTTGGCAGTCCCTTTTGTTCCACCATTTCTGGTGACAATGAGCACTTTTTTTTTTTTACTGCTTTCGCTGTCTAGATTCTAGACAGTACAGCTCCACCTAGTGGTGAAAAATAAAAGTTACTTTTTTGATTGCATGCGATCTGGAGGCGCTTTTAAGTGTAAATATTATGTGAGGTCTATAAATCATTATATTTTCAGACTTTGATACGGGCCAATTAAATTGGGTGGCAGGCCGCAGTTTGGTGACCCTGAGCACCTTTGATTCTTTGATTGCTTGAGTTGTGGAGGCGCTGCCTTGTTCGAGGCAGTACAGCTCCATCTAGTGTTAAAATTCAGAACTACAGTACATTTAGCCATAAATATTATGGAAAGGCTATAAACCATTATATATTTGATACGGGCCAATTAAAAATTTATTGCGGGCTGGAGTTTGGACACCACTGGCTTAAAGGTACAGAGATATTAAACCAGACCAATGATTCTGCTGAAGGTGATAAAATAAATATGCCCTGTTTCTATTGTAGAAAAGTGTGAGTGCTGCAGCTACATCGAGTTCCTGAATCAATCAGTGTGTTCAACAGGATAAACATCAGACAATCTGTGACTTATAGGACATGAACCCATAAGACTGTTAATCAAATCCAAAATTACAAACATATAAACAAGGCAAAAGAAAACTTTAAAATTTTTCACATTGCGGGACAAAACCACATCTAATCCTCATTGGTCGATGTCACTCAAGTCGACAACTTTCATTAAAACAGTTTATTTAGACGCTTCGTCACTCGCTGTGTGTGTGATTATTAACTAGCAGAGAAATGACGAGATGTGGAATAATGGCGGCCTCTAGTGGACAAAACTAGACATTAACACTGACACGAACACATTCTGACAGAATAAAGACTATTTTAATGTTTATATTCTGTTTATACATAAACAATTAGTACATAAGACTGGAAATGACACTGCAGGTGAGTTACAGAAACCTGAGATCTTACATTTCCACCAGAAATTAAACTAAATTAGAAATCAGCAGGACGTGAAGTGTAATTTACATCCTTAATGTGTGTGTGTGTGTGTGTGTGTGTGTGTGTGTGTGTGTATGTGTGTTTGTGTGTGTGAACAATGTGCAATGAAGTTGATTTTTAAGTTGATTATTATTAAATAAATACTATAAAGTGAAAGTGGACTTACAGTAACATGTTCGAGTCTGATTAAAGTCTGAATTTGGCATCAATAATAAAATAAATAAGTGTTTAGGTGTAAAATTCCTTCCTGATTTATAATCAAACTGTTGATGCTTCATAAAAAAGGTTTTAATTCTAATTTTAATACTGAATTATTTCTGAATTACTCACATTATTTACCAAACTAATAAATATTCATATCTTTTATAAATTACAGGACAAATGATTTAAACTTTTGTGTTTTAATTGACAAAATAAAAAAAAAAATTGTAAATATAAAGTCTATCAGCTATAAAGTAAAAGCTTTGGGAGATTTATATTGTTTGGTAAAAATAAAAACTCTATATAATAATAACAACTCTATAGTATAGTACAGTAAAGGACAATATATAGTAAATTTACTAATAATTCTATAGAAATATTTATACAGGAAACAGCACCTTTTAAAGGCAGGAAGGAGAGATCTGTGTTCGGAAATGAATTTATTGTTATTTAATGAGAACTGAAAATATATTAAAATCATGAAATTGTGCAGAATCTCAGCTTTTTAATGTTTCATAAAACAAAAAAGATCAAAAGAGGAATTTCCACATGTACATTTTTATTAGAAATAAAACACTACACACGTCACTCACATATTATATGTTCTGTCTCTTAAAGTCCTGAAGGTGTTTGTTTGATCTACACACACTGAGAGGATCAACAGAGTTTCAGGAAGAAAGACATGATCAAGTTTTTCAGGATCTACAGTCACGTGTTCATGTGAGAAGTGAATACAATGCTGACTAATATACCCCACACACACACACACACACACACACACACACACACACACACACACACACACACAGAGCTCTGGATGTGTATCTGATCCGAACAATGTGCTGTAATGTGAGAAGTGCAAACTTTCTTTCGGCTTCTCCTGTTAGGGGTCGCCACAGCATGTTTGATTTGGCACATGTTTTTACGCTGGATGCCCTTCCTAACGCAACCCTCCCCATTTATCCGGGCTTGAGACCGGCACTAAGGCTTGTGCAACACTAATGGCTGGGGCTGGTTGCCTGACTGGGGATCGAACCCTAGCCACAGCGGTGAGAGCGCCGCATCCTAACCACTAGACCACCAGGGAACCTATGAGAAGCGTAAACAGATGGAAAACTGGAGCTGCTGATTTACTGAACTCCTTTTTTTAGCTGAACTTTTTAGCACATGAACTTTAATGTTTGTTAGTAAAAGCAGTAAATATTCAAATATTAGACACTGAGGCCTGAAGAGACGCCTGAACCCCTACAGGATTTCTCTCAGCACAGCTCAGATCAGATCTTCATCAGGGTGTGAACAGGTTTTAATGAGAGCAGCAGAAACACTCGTTCAGACACGACGAAGTGACATATTGATGTGATGAATTACTTTGATCTCCTCACTTCTGAATACAGCACTGGCTCCTCCTCCGTTTCACCTTGTGCTTTTCTGGAGTTTTTTTCCTGTAAAACACAGCAGTAGATTTCAGGATGTGAATCAGGGGAGATTTTATCACTCCTGTGGAACAAATGTGATTTTACACCAAATCCTCAATCACATTTCACATCAGGATCATTTTCAGGAGTTTCATGTAGATCTTTACCTCTTGAACTCTCTCTGTGCTGTGAGCTGTAACTGTTATATCAGCGTAGATCAGACCTTCAGCTTGTTCAGGAACTAAACACACAAATCACAGGAAATTGTATAAAACAGGACAAATATAAAGATGAAAACACACACGTGAACAGAAAGACGTGTTACTCGCCTTGTTGCTTTTTCTTTTTCAGCCAAATCCACACAAATACAGATATTATTAATAACACAAACACTCCAGCAGATATCAGGGCAGGAAGATGATAACGAGAAACTTCAGATTGTCCTGTGAACAATACGATATGTTTATTAATTATTTCTGTAAATGATACAGATATGAGACTGTCACATAAATATACACCATAATATATGAAGGCAGATACAAATCTCAATATTTATTTGCTTTCTGTAAAAAAGTAGAGAAATTTCCTCAAAATATCTCAGAAAAGTGTAGTGAGAAATGTAAACATCATAAGAAACCTGTAACATGATGATGCCACTTATTCTGTGCATACATACATTTTCACAGTATTGTTGATATTGACACCACTGAATGATGAGAGTTTCATCTCTCTGATGTACCTGAGTTGTGAACACAGAGCTGTGTGATGCTGAGAGAAGTAGTTTTATTGCTGACAGGGTTTGCAGACACACAGATATACGTGTTCTTCTCATGGTGTTGTATTTGAAGTGGGAGATTGAGGGGAACACTGAGATCTGTGTTATTGGTGATGGAGATTCTCTCATTCTCTCTGTACCAGGATAATTTCACATCTTCTCCATTCTCCACAGAGCACAAGAGGGAACACGACTCTGTGGAGAACCCACTTCTTTTTCCACTTAGATTTATTACTGGAGTTGATACTGGAGCTAAGAAACACAAACACACATTTAATAAAACAGATCAATAACAAGCTGAACAATTATTATAATGTGACAGTATCTAATCTGAGAAAGTTTTCCTCAGTGCATCACTCAGTATCATGATTTCTGCTTTCTGTACAGTTTCCCATCTGCTTGTTTGGTTTCAGAATTAACTCCGCCCCTGACATGTGATTGGCTGATTCCCCTGACGCGTTCACCTGATGATTTAATTAGCTGTAAATTAATTTTCTCTGTGAAGTTTTATTGATTGTACTCAGGTGATTCTCGATGTTCCTCAGCTCTGATTGAGTTTATAGTAATTATAAATTTTGAGGTCTGAACATGGAAAGAAAGGAGACAGGAAACAGTTTTACTCACCATAAACACTGACTCTGAAAGTCCTAGATGAGAGATCTTCAGTGATGACGTGTAATAAATAAACTCCAGAATGGTTCCTGCTGATGTTCCTGATGGTTAAAGCTCCACTGGTTCTGTCCAGCTGCAGTCTCTCTTTAAATCTCTCACTGATTTCTGTAACAGTTTCTCCTTTAAACATCTGACTGTATAATATTTTTTCTTCTGCTTTCTCAGGTCCATGAAACCAAACTATATGAGCATCAGTCTGAATTCCAGTAATCCCAGTATGGAGAGTTATAGTGGTTCCTTCCACTTCCTGCAGTGTGACCATCTCATCTCCAGCTGCACTCAGTAAACCTGCATCACAACTTCAGGTTCAATATTTTACTCACAAACAATCACAAACAGTCCATTAAATCTTTACTGTGATTCATGTGTGATTTCAGATGATGTTTACAAATTTACATTGAAAAATATTACAATTTATGGAATCTGTATGTTCTTTAGTGAATATATTATTATACACTACAGCAGAACATCTATTACTACAAGCCTAAAAATATTAGGACACTGTGTTAAATGCAAATAAAAACAGAATTCAATTGTTCCCAAATCTTATAAACTTATATTTTATTTAGAAAATAACATAAAAAATATACTAAATGAACTGAGGAAATGTTTTATTTTAGGGAAACAAATACAGTTATTTTGAATTTGTTGCTGCAAAAGGTTTAAAAAAAGTTGGGACAGGGCCATGTTTCCCACCGTAAAGAATCTCTTCTACTTTTAACACCAGTCTGTATATTAGATTAGATTAGATTCAACTTTATTGTCATTACACATGCACAAGCACAAGGCAACGAAATGCAGTTTAGGTCTAACGAGAAGTGCAATAGCAGCAAGTGCAGGATATACAGTGTTTACATAAGTTACACAAATTTAATAAAATGGTATTATAGCAGTAATTTACAAATGTGTATGTACTACGAACATAATATACAGATGCTATTACTATAAACTGAAATTTACAGAAGGATATGTGCTATAAACAAACATATATATATGTGAGCTGAGGAAACAGTTGGTAGAGTTTTGGGAGAGGAATGTTGTCCCATTCTTGTTTGATACGGGATTCTAACTGCCCTAAAAACTAGACTAAACTTTACTTTCTAAAGTTAATGATTTTCTGTAATTGAAATAAAATGTAATGTTATAAAGAAACAGTACAGTAATAGATGTAGTGCACAGAGCACCAGTCCAGTGACAATAACTCTTACTGTGAGTGTTTTTAGGTGTAAAATGTAACAGAAATAAATGTGTTTGTTGTAAAAGTGAGAGCAGTGAGAAACCTGATCTCCTCAGAGGACTCAGTTACACCCAGTTCTGAAGCTGAGGATCAGAGTTCATCTGCACATGGAGAAGACTTAATTCCCTCCAACACACCAATTATTATTATTATTATTATTATTATTATTAATAATTCTTTTTGTGTGTGTGTGTGTGTGTGTGTGTGTGTACACTTACAGCACATCAGAAAGAGAAAAGTACGGAGAATCCTGTTTCCTGCTGAAATATTCACACCATTGTTATACTCCATAGTGCGCGTTTCTCAGATCAACATTTTCCCGTTTTTCCTGAACATCAGTGACACTGAAGAATTCCATAAACACTGCAGATTAGCGCCATGATGAAGGTTTCTGTTCTACACAAGTTTCCGATGCTGTGAGCTTCTCGTCTTCTGTGGCTCACATCCAGAAAACCACTGGAGCTCCGCCTGTAGCAGTGTTCAGTCTGTAAACACTCACTACATGCCTGTGTAGATACTCAGATCCTGAAATCTCACCATTTTACTCATCATTTATCATCTCATAATCATTTTACTATTATTTACAGTTCAGTGTGTTTTCAGTAAAAAAAAGAAGAGTGTAGAAAAAACCCTGGCATTGCCATGCGATTATCTGATGTCACGTGACTCCAACCTCCTGAACATGTGATTACATGTGGTGGTTACATGGATCACCATCTTACACCACCAACCCTCATTTCTTCAGACTCCCAGATTTCTTTATCTCCTATATTACCTTTATTTAACCAGGTAGAAACTCACTGAGATTAAAAATCTCATTCACAGGAGTGACCTGGCCAAGATGAGCAGCAATACATTCAGTTACAGACTTACACATCACAAACACAGTTAAAACAATTACATTTCACAAACAAAGTTTAAAAACAGTTACATTTCACAGAGTCATTTTCCAGTTGCCAAATAGCTACTTTGAACTGGTCCATGGAGAGAAGATTTTGCAACTATAATTTTGATTGGATAAGATTCCAGTCAAACGGTGCTGCATACGCAAAAGATTTCTTACCCAGTGCACTCTCTATCATACGTTTTCTCTATTATATGGAAAATATATGTATTTATACCTAAGATAATTGTGTAAGTAGAAAAAAACCCCTGCAAAATGCATTTAGAAACAGCGGAGTTCCCCCCTCTCCTTCCTCACAGTGGTTTGGCCCACTGCCTGCTTTTCTCCAGTTCAGCTCACCTTCACTACACACACGAGTCAGGTGTGTGTCTGCGGCCCAATTAATGTTCAACTCCACTAACTCTTCTCTTTAATGTAGTTGATGCAGACTCAGTCATACATTGCGGCAAAAATGCTGATTACCGATTGTAATTTTCCATGAATCTGCTCTATTAGCGATTAAAATATCACTTATCTAGTGAACGTTAGCTTGTTTATGATAGCTTGTAGCATAGTGCACTGACACTAACACACCAAAGCCGTTTTCCATGCAGTGTTTTATTTGGGACGACTTGGCATAATGTTCATTTAACATTAACGGACACAATTATCATATTGTTTATCTGTGTATTTACTAAATGAGCACTGTGCTACATCTGAACTGACCACACTGTATTTTTTTGTATCATTAATTTCTATTCTGTTCTTAAGTGTCTGGTAAATAAAATAGTAAACCTTTTTTTAATTCCTTGTTTTTATTGTTGTGAATATCTTTTATGATTATTTTTTCACTGCGCGCTGATTTCAGCCGAACAACTGATTTCCTGTTACTGCGCGTCTTTTTCACTCCGCTGGTGTATAAAGTCCTGACTCTCACTCTTTACGAAGATAAGAATCAGCAGGCAGAAGCAGTAAGAAGTTTGGGGTTAATGTTGATGAGACAGAGGAAGTCAGTGATTAAACATGACTGAGAACAGACACATTCCTGATCATCATCATCTTTTCTCTGCTTGTGTTCTATATGTAGATCTTCAGTCTGGACACATTCATTAGGTAACAACATTTTTAATTAGTTTTGTATTAATATATATATATTTACAGTGAGGAAAATAAGTATTTGAACACGCTGCTATTTTGCAAGTTCTCCCACTTAGAAATCATGTAGGGGTCTGAAATTGTCATCGTAGGTGCATGTCCACTGTGAGAGACATAATCTAAAAAAAAAAAAATCCAGAAATCACTATATATGATTTTTAAACTATTGATTTGTATGATACAGCTGCAAATAAGTATTTGAACACCTGTCTATCCGCTAGAATTCTGACCCTCAAAGACCTGTTAGTCTGCCTTTAAAATGTCCACCTCCACTACATTTATTATCCTAAATTAGATGCACCTGTTTGAGGTCGTTAGCTGCATAAAGACACCTGTCCACCCCATACAATCAGTAAGAATCCAACTACTAACATGGCCAAGACCAAAGAGCTGTCCAAAGACACTAGAGGCAAAATTTTACACCTCCACAAGGCTGGAAAGGGCTACGGGGAAATTGCCAAGCAGCTTGGTGAAAAAAGGTCCACTGTTGGAGCAATCATTCGAAAATGGAAGAAGCTAAACATGACTGTCAATCTCCCTCAGACTGGGGCTCCATGCAAGATCTCACCTCGTGGGGTCTCAATGATCCTAAGGAAGGTGAGAAATCAGTCCAGAACTACACGGGAGGAGCTGGTCAATGACCTGAAAAGAGCTGGGACCACCGTTTCCAAGGTTACTGTTGGTAATACACTAAGGCGTCATGGTTTGAAATCATGCATGGCACGGAAGGTTCCCCTGCTAAAACACATGTCCAGGCACGTCTTAAGTTTGCCAATGACTATTTGGATGATCCAGAGGAGTCATGGGAGAAAGTCATGTGGTCAGATGAGACCAAAATAGAACTTTTGGGTCATAATTCCACTAAACGTTTTCGGAGGAAGAAGAATGATGAGTACCATCCAAGAACACCATCCCTACTGTGAAGCATGGGGTGGTAGCATCATGCTTTGGGGTGTTTTTCTGCACATGGGACAGGGCGACTGCACTGTATTAAGGAGAGGATGACCGCACCCATGTATTGCGAGATTTTGGGGAACAACCTCCTTCCCTCAGTTAGAGCATTGAAGATGGGTCGAGGATGGGTCTTCCAACATGACAATGATCCGAAGCACACAGCCAGGATAACCAAGGAGTGGCTCTGTAAGAAGCATATCAAGGTTCTGGCGTGGCCTAGCCAGTCTCCAGACCTAAACCCAATAGAGAATCTTTGGAGGGAGCTCAAACTCTGTGTTTCTCAGTGACAGGCCAGAAACCTGACTGATCTAGAGAAGATCTGTGTGGAGGTGGGCCAAAATCCCTCCTGCAGTGTGTGCAAACCTGGTGAAAAACTACAGGAAACGTTTGACCTCTGTAATTGAAAACAAAGGCTACTGTACCAAATATAAACATTGACTTTCTCAGGTGTTCAAATACTTATTTGCAGCTGTATCATACAAATAAATAGTTAAAAAAAATCATTTATTGTGATTTCTGGATTTTTTTTTAGATTATGTCTCTCACAGTGGACATGTACCTACGATGACAATTTCAGACCCCTCCATGATTTCTAAGTGGGAGAACTTGCAAAATAGCAGGGTGTTCAAATACTTATTTCCTCACTATATATATATATATATATATATATATATATATATATATATATATATATATATATATATATATATATATATATATGTATTTGGCTGTCAAAATTAAAATTATTGTAAACGGCACTATTTTATTAACACGCCATCAATTCAGCGCACATTTCTGTTTTTACCATTTTTTAAAAAATTTAAATACATACATAAATAAATAAATATAAAAGAGGTGAAATTAAAACCTTTGGCAAAAAATACATTTATCCACGATGTGCCTTCTTTACTTAGATATAAAATAAATAAATAAACTCCAGCTAAAAATATTTTTAATCAGTAAACTTTTGTTTTATTTGTGCGCCAAGTCTCAAATCAAACACCAAATCCGCCATGTTTTACACAATTAATCCTCTGGGTGGCGTTTTGTGGGTTTTTCCCTCATAATGGAGACACAAACTTAAATTACTGTCTTTATTGATCGTACAGATAAAAACAATACATCATTCAAATCTGTAAAATGTCTTTAATTTATATATATAAGCTTCCTGACTTGACTTGAAGAGGTGCAGTTTCTCCGGTATCACCTCATTAACTGTCCGTGTGGAAACATAGCAAAGGCTCTTAATGATGTCCACACGTCTCTGCACTGTTATAGCCTTTATATTTAATCATTGTACATATGCTACATGTTTATCTGCACTATTTGCACGATTGCTACTTTTTGCACTTTTGGTAGATGCCAAAATGCATTTCCATGCTGTGTACCTGTACAATGCAATGACAATAAAGATCGATCGATCGATCGATCGATCGATCGATCTATCTATCTATCTATCTATCTATCTATCTATCTATCTATCTATCTATCTATCTATCTATCTATCTATCATCTATCTATCTATCTATCTATCTATCTATCTATCATCTATCTATCTATCTATCTATCTATCTATCTATCTATCTATCTATCTATCTATCTATCCAATTAATATGATGTGAGGTCCAGTTAACAGCTAAAACAGGTAGAAGTAATAACTACTTTTTACTTAAGTACATGTCTGAGCCAAGACTTCTTTACTTTCACTTAAGTAAAAAAGTTTAATCAGTACTTCAACTTTTACCCGAGTATTTTAAAACATGAGGATCTGTACTTCTACTTAAGTAAAGGATGTGTGTACTTTTGCCACCTCTGCAATTTGACTGTATTATTTGTGTCCCCCTTCAAAAAATGTTCATGAGAAATTTTATATTTATTGTCCCCTAAATGAAAATTCACTGGTTCTCAGTAAACACATTAACACTCAGTGTAGATCGAACAGAACGAACACTTCAGCACTTTCAGAACTTCACAGGTTCTGTGTTAAAGATAAATATGAAGTTGATCATTTCTGCAGTCTGGTCGTCCATCACCACTTCCCCCTTTACTGTCTGTGAGTCAGAGAGCTGAACACTGAACCCACCACAAACCTCTGCACCAGCTTGAACAAATGTCACTATTTTATCATTTCCTTCCTCTGTTAATTGTTCATTCACTGTTTTTGGAGGTTGTTCAGTGTAAAGATGGAGACAGTGAAGAGATCTGAGTATTTCAATAAAACCAAGAAGAACAATCAGAGATTCAGAAGATTCCACAGCTGAGGGTTGGAGACCTCACAGGCAGTTTTCATTTCCTCTATGATTCTTATTGTGCTGAAGAAGCGAATGCACCATCTCTCCATTTCTCATCATCCACAAATCAATACGAGTGAGATATCAAATGCTTTTGGGATGTAAAAACCGGTGTGTCTGGGAGTGATAACAGCACACTGTACAACACAATATCCAGGTTACTAAACTTTACACAACTGGAGTTAGTTAGTGGTGATGAGAGAACCAGTTAGCTAGTTAGCACAACAAGAGAACATCTGTAGCTGCTTGGAGAAAGAAATGGATGGAGGGTGAAGGACTGGAGAGAATATGAATCTGCATGACTGCACCCTGTAATATTTTTCATTCATGCAGGAGTGTGAGAGACTTTTATTCATTCATTTCCACAGAAAAAGCACTCACAGGTTCAGCTGAACCTCTGTCAGGTGTTCATGTCTGGATCATGTTTCAGTTTAAGAAAACGGCTGCCTGGAACAAGCTGGAACATGTTGAGAGATTTTTCGTTCATCAGTTCTTTACTTTAGGTTTGTAATATTCCTGCACTCACACTCTGTTCAGACTGAATGCCCCACTCTAAATCTCGACTTGTTCCTCTCATATTAAAAGTGAAGAAAAGAGTCACATGAGCCCAACATAAAGACTGAATAGAGTATTAAATATAACAGGATAATAACTGCTGCAAACTAAAATCCACACAAAGCCTTTTAGTGTTAAAAAAGGGGCGAGACCTGAGACCCCCTGGTGGTCGATGTACGAGACCACCGCTGTATTGTCCATGCGTCTCAACACATGGTGGCCCCTTAGGTCCGGAAGGAAGTGTTTTAACCCCAAAAACACCGCCATCATCCCCAGGCAATTTATGTGCCACGAAAGACGTTGGCCGTTTCACAGACCTTTGGCGGTGATGTTGTTCTCACCTGCATGAAGGAACTGGGGTTCAGACTGAACGCTGGGAAGAGTCCACGGGCGAGCTAGCATCCATCATCTTATCCTCCTCAGAGAGAGAGACATGTAACACCGCGCTGCTCATGCCGGGAGAAGAAGCAGCCGTCGGGCCTGCTTCCCCGAGAGAGCAGGTGCAGGATTCAGCAGGGGAGGCTGGAGAGGACTTATCTGACTCCAAATCTGACTCCTTATCTGACTCCTGCTAAATCGGCCTGCGAGCCCCACAGGTTTGCTGGCGTGTTTGCTGTCAGCTGTTTATTTGTTAGTTATGCCTTACTGTTTATCTGTAGATAAGAATCAGTTAAATATTAATCTGATGCTTGTGGTTGGTTGTTATGTAACACATTAGATGCAGTATAAATAAAAAGTAAACACCTGACTGAACAAGCAGTTTGTCAAGTTGAGGTATTGAGTAGACATCAAATTTAGGTATTGTGCTGATGTTTCTAAAGTCCACACGGAACCAACAATCACCTTTGGGTACCAGGACCACGAGGCTGAACCTGTCACTGTGAGACTCCTTGATGCAAATAGTGGTGGCTGTGCACCATAGGAGCATGTCAGTGTGCTGTTCTAGGAAGTTCCTGCACCTGGGCAGGGGCAAAAAAACATTGGAAAATTCTCACTGTAATTTAAGATAGTCAACTTTCCCAACCTGCCAAGTGACCTTAAAGGCCCATGACTCATGCCATGTCAGGATCACTTTCGGGAAATAAAAAGGAACACTTACACTGTGTGCTGAGATGCTGTGGAAAGGCAGTGCTTCCGTATATCGCACTAGCATCAAGTAATACCCTTGTGCAGTCTGCTTTAATGGCTTAAGGAGGCCCATATTTTTGAAGGAGACCACAATAAACAGTAGTGGGTACACGTGGTGAATTCACCCGCTAACATTCGTGACATGCCGCACATCATTTACGCACATCGCTGTGAATGCCCAGCCAATAGAAGGGGCAATAGACGTTCTTGTGTTGTGTCATGTCCCAAGTGTCCGGCCTTGGATTATGGTAAGATGCATGGAACAAGATTTCCGTGCGGCTCTTTGGAACCAACAACTGGGTCGCCTCCTCTTTTCTGCGAGTGTCCTGGTCATGTGATAAAGCTTGTCTTTAATAAGGACAAAGTTAGGGGTAGGAAAGTATAATGTTTTATTTGCTGACCATTGATTATTCTGACTTGGTCCAAACTGTGCCGGAGGGTTTTGTCTCGTGTCTGTACCAGTGGGAAATCCCAGACCAGAGCAAAGTACCAGAGCATCTCCTTTACAGCAGGTCTTATAAAATGTACCTAAAATGCAGTTCTAAGGACCTACCAAAGAGAGAACCAGGTCACGGGTGTCTTGAAAGCAAAAGGTAGTTTTGGGATAAAATTAGTGTTAGGGGGAAAGATCATGCACAAATTAAAATATTAGCGTATAAAAGGAGTGTGATGTGTTGCTTGTGTTGGTATTCAAGTCTGCTGAATGTAACTGGAGATGAGATGATCACACTGTATGAAGTGGAATGAGCCACAATAATTCTTATACTGGGATTACTGGAATTCAGAGTGATGCTCATTCAGTGGTTTTGTTAAAGCAGAGGAAAAGATATTGTTCAGTAGGTGTTTAAAGGAGAAACAGTTACAGAACTCAGTAGAGATTTAAAGAGAGACTGCAGCTGAACCAGTGGCAGTACATAAAACTGGAAATGACACTGCAGGTGAGTTACAGAAACCTGAGACCTGATTTTCTGCTTCAATCAGTGCAGAAGACATTTAATGATTCTGATTAAAACCCGGGGCATTGTTTTATTTAATATCCAGTAAATATACAGTAGATTTGTTATAAATAAATAATAAAAGAAAAAAAATGCTGTAAATACTGAACTTTTCTACACTCGTTATTAATGTTCAGAAATAAAAGAGGATGATATTAAAGAGAAAACTGAAAGCTGTATAAATACTGAACTGATGTAGTGAAAGTGAAATAAAAGTCTATTGTGAATGTATGAAATGTGAGAAAAAGAGAAGTAAATAAACCATTGTTTTATACTGAATGCAGTTTTTCCCTCTCACGTGATCTTCTAAACAAACTTATGGAAATATCATCAGGACACTGAGATCTCCTCATCTGATCTGAGCTCAGGACTGTGTGTTCCACTGCTTCTAGTTTTAGATCAAATGAAATAAACATCTGCTTTCTCCTGAATCTCCTGAAATCTTTTCCTTCAGAATCTGTGTAATAAAACTTGGAGATGAAAAAGTCCAGGACATTTCCTGTGGGATTTGGTGAAACATCTTCCTCTTTATCACTCAGGCTTCTGAAGGAGACCTCATTTACCTGCTGGAAGTTTCTACACAGGTACGACTCTGTGCTTCTCCATTGTTCATGTCGAACGCATTCCATCTCTAAAGGGTGTGGATTCTTACATGGAAAGAAGTTAGAAAGCGTCATCATCATCGTCATGATCATCATCGTCATCCTCGTCATCGTCACAGGTTTTGCGCCGCCCTGCGTGTGGATAAAAAACCGATCGCTTCCTTCTGGTCCACCATTTCAGGCGGAGACTCGTGAAGGTCAGAGCTTT
Source organism: Silurus meridionalis (assembly GCF_014805685.1). Classification (NCBI taxonomy): domain Eukaryota; kingdom Metazoa; phylum Chordata; class Actinopteri; order Siluriformes; family Siluridae; genus Silurus; species Silurus meridionalis. Next base: position 15,034,949 of record NC_060911.1, read on the forward strand.
TTCTAAATAGACTGAAAGAATGAAAGTAATGTTGATGAACAACTTGAACATTCCTGAAAGCCGAGTTCCTGCTACTGAACAATGCGTCATGTTGACCATTTACACTCCGGTGTCCTCACATCGGTCCACCTGGAGGCTTCATCAGATCTTTATGGTAGGAGAAACTGTTTTCATTAACTTTCTCTTCTCTTCTCTTCTCTTCTCTTCTCTTCTCTTCTCTTCTCTTCTCTTCTCTTCTCTTCTCTTCTCTTCTTTATTCACCTTCTTCACTCTTTCTCATGATTTATTTCTATCTGCATTCCTGATTATAATAATATTCATGTGAAAGAGCTGATTAGAATAAATACTATAAAGTGAAAGTGGACTTACAGGAACATCTTCCAGTCCACTTTTATTCATAAAGTGAATAAAGTCTGAATTTGGCATCAATAATAAAATAAATAAGTGTTTAAGTGTAAAATTCCTTCCTGATTTATAATCAAACTGTTGATGCTTCATCAAGAAAAAGTCTGATTTTAATACTGAATTATTTCTGATTTACTCACATTATTTACCAAACTAATAAATATTCATATCTTTTATAAATTACAGGACAAATGATTTAAACTTTTGTGTTTTAACTGATAGAATAAAAGATAAAGTGTAAATATAAAGTCTATCAGCTATAAAGTAAAAGCTCTGGGAGATTATTTCTTATTGTTTTGGTAAAAATAAAAACTCTATATAATAATAACTCTATAGTGTAGTATATTATAGTATAGTACAGTATATAGTAAATATAATAATAACTCTATAGTGTAGTATAGTATAGTACAGTATATAATAAATATAATAATAACTCTATAGTGTAGTATATTATAGTATAGTACAGTATATAGTAAATATAATAATAACTATAGTAATATTTCTACAGGAAACAGGAAAAGTTCAGGGTTTTAGTTGCTGATTGTTTGAAAAGATCAGAATGAATATTTCTGATTGAACTTTATCACTGTAACAGAACAGATTGTACAGTAGACTGTGTAAAAGTCCTCAAATATAATAAGATGCTTTTACTTTTAATAAATGAAGTATAAACAGCAGTAAACTGTAATAAACTACATTAATATTTGTTATGAAGCTTTTAAACCTGGATCAGTTCTCTCAGGTTCAGGTTTTCTGCATCTTGGAGAACTCACATGGTTCTGAGCTCAGATTAGTCTCCATTATGTGTTTATCAGAAACTGACTCTCACTAAACACTTCTAGTTATATTCTCATTTCCTCTCCCACTTTTATCATTAATGCAGAAAAAATAAACATCTCAATTTGTAGAAAAAATACTGCAGTGTGTGGAGACTTTTACACAGTACTGTATATAAACAGTAGGGGGCAGTGTAGTGTTCTAATTCAATTCAAAGACAGCGGCTATTAAAAGCAGGAAGAAGAGATCTGTGTTCTGAAATGTTCTCAAATCAACTCATTGTTATTTAATGAGAACTGAAGCGTTTTAATGTTTCATAAAACAATAAAATATCAAGAGGAATTTCCACATGTACATTTTTATTAGAAATAAAAACACTACACACGTCACTCACATATTATATGTTCTGTCTCTAAAAGTCCTGAAGGTGTTTGTTTGATCTACACACACTGAGAGGATCAACAGAGTTTCAGGAAGAAAAACATCATCAGGTTTTTCAGGATCTACAGAACACGTGTTCATGTGAGGATTAAAAACAACACGGACTAATATAACACACACACACACACACACACACACACACACACACACACACACACAGAGCTCTGGATGTGTATCTGATCTGAACAATGTGCTGTAATGTGAGAAGCGTAAACAGATGGAAAACTGGAGCTGCTGATTTACTGAACTCCTTTTTAGCTGAACTTTTTAGCACATGAACTTTAATGTTTGTTGGTCAAAGCAGTAAATATTCAAATATTAGACACTGAGGCCTGAAGAGACGCCTGAACCCCTACAGGATTTCTCTCAGCACAGCTCAGATCAGATCTTCATCAGGGTGTGAACAGGTTTTAATGAGAGCAGCAGAAACACTCGTTCAGACACGACGCAGTTCAAATCCTCTGAAATCTCCTTCCTTTTATCTCAAACTCAGAATGAAGGAATAAATCCAACTGCAGCCTGAAATCCAATCTAACTCTGATCTCAACCACAACCAAGCTCACGTTACTGTACACAATCTACACACTGTACATGTGGAAATACTTTATATATAATAATAATAATAATAATAATAATAATAATAATAAAGTGATATATTGATGTGATGAATTACTTTGATCTCCTCACTTCTGAATACAGCACTGGCTCCTCCTCCGTTTCATCTTGTGCTTTTCTGGAGTTTGTTTCCTGTAAAACACAGCAGTAGATTTCAGGATGTGAATCAGGGGAGATTTTATCACTCCTGTGGAACAAATGTGATTTTACACCAAATCCTCAATCACATTTCACATCAGGATCATTTTCAGGAGTTTCATGTAGATCTTTACCTCTTGAACTCTCTCTGTGCTGTGAGCTGTAACTGTTATATCAGCGTAGGTCAGACCTTCAGCTTTTTCAGGAACTAAACACACAAATCACAGGAAATTGTATAAAACAGGACAAATATAAAGATGAAAACACACGTGAACAGAAAGACGTGTTACTCGCCTTGTTGCTTTTTCTTTTTCAGCCAAATCCACAGAGATACAGATATTATTAATAACACAATCACTCCAGCAGATATCAGGGCAGGAAGCAGAGAATGAGAAACTTCAGATTGTCCTGTGAACAATACGATATGTTCATTAATTATTTCTGTAAATGATACAGATATGAGACTGGGGCTGGGAGACGTCACATAAATATCAAATAAAATAAAAAATTTTGTCACATACATACAGAGTACGACATGCAGTGAAATGCTTTATATACACCATGATACATGAAGGAAGATGATACGAATCTCAATACCACTGAATGATGATGAGTTTCTTCTCTCTGATGTACCTGAGTTGTGAACACAGAGCTGTGTGATGCTGAGAGAAGTAGTTTTATTGCTGACAGGGTTTGCAGACACACAGATATACGTGTTCTTCTCATGGTGTTGTATTTGAAGTGGGAGATTGAGGGGAACACTGAGATCTGTGTTATTGGTGATGGAGATTCTCTCATTCTCTCTGTACCAGGATAATTTCACATCTTCTCCATTCTCCACAGAGCACAAGAGGGAACATGACTCTGTGGAGAACAGACTTCTATTCCCTCTCAGATTTATTACTGGAGTTGATACTGGAGCTAAGAAACACAAACACACATTCAATAGAACAGATCAATAACAAGCTGTACAATTATTATAATGTGACAGAATCTAATCTGAGAGTTTTCCTTTTGAAGCACTGCATTTTTTCAGATTATGATTTTTTAATTTATAAATAATTCATAATAAATACACCAGAATTTTCTGCAAATGGCTGAAACTGTCACTTAATTCTCCTCAGTGCATCACTCATGATTTGTTTCATGATTTCTGCTTTCTGTACAGTTTCCCATCTGCTTGTTTGGTTTCAGAATTAACTCCGCCCCTGACATGTGATTGGCTGATTCCCTGACACGTTCACCTGGTCTGTGATTTACTTTAATTAGTTGTAAATTAATTTTCTCTGTGAAGTTTTATTGATTGTACTCAGGTGATTCTCGCTGTTCCTCAGGTCTGATTGAGTTTATAGTAAATATGAAGTTGAAGGTCTGAACATGGACAGAAAGGAGACATGAAACAGTTTCACTCACCATAAACACTGACTCTGAAAGTCCTAGATGAGAGATCTTCAGTGATGACGTGTAATAAATAAACTCCAGAATGGTTCCTGCTGATGTTCCTGATGGTTAAAGCTCCACTGGTTTTGTCCAGCTGCAGTCTCTCTTTAAATCTCTCACTGATTTCTGTAACAGTTTCTCCTTTAAACATCTGACTGTTCAATATCTTTTTCTCTGCTTTCTCAGGTCCATAAAACCAAACAATATGAGCATCAGTCTGAATTCCAGTAATCCCAGTATGGAGAGTTATAGTGGTTCCTTCCACTTCCTGCAGTGTGACCATCTCATCTCCAGCTGCACTCAGTGAACCTGCATCACAACTTCAGGTTCAATATTTTACTCACAAACAGTCCATTAAAACTTTACTGTGATTTTAGATGATGATGTTTTCGAATTTACAATATAAATATATTATATTTTATGAAATCTGAATGTTCTGTAGTGAATATATTATTATACACTACAGCAGAACATCTATTACTACAAGCACAAGTCCAAACATATTGGACACTGTGTTAAATGTACATCAAAACAGAATTCAATTATTTGCATATCTTATAAACGTTTATTTTATTTAGAAAAGAACATAGAAAACATATCAAATAAACTGAGGAAATGTTTTATTTTAGGGAAACAAATACGGTTATTTTAAATTTGATGGCTGCAACAGGTTTAAAAAGTTGGGACAGGGCCATGTTTCCCACCGTACAGAGTCTGTTCTAGTTTTAACACCAGTCTGTATATATCTGTGAGCTGAGGACAGATGGTAGAGTTTTGGGAGAGGAATGTTGTCCCATTCATGTCTGATACAGGATTCTAACTGCAGTCCTGGATCTTCTTTGTTGTATTTTTGTTTTGTGATGCACAAATGTTTTAATTGGTGAAAGGTCTGGACTGTAGACAGACCAGTTCAGCATCCAGACTCTTCTACTATGAAGCAGTTCAAACAACTGATGTGTTTTCTGTCTTTTATTGTGAATAAAATATGGGTTTATGAGAAATTGTTTTTTTACACAAAGCTCCAACATTATTTTAACTTGTGGTTGTAAAAATCAAGGGATTTATCTGGATTATAAATAACCGATTGTTCCAACTGGAATTTTATTGCAAACCAAATATACACTTAAAGTTCAATTTCAAAATTAATAATCTGTTAATTCATTTTTTTAAATGCAGCTTGCAGACGTTTTCACCAACTTCACAATAGTGCTAAAAGTTATAATGTTTTAGCAACAGATTAGAAAATAAAGACTTAATAAAGCAAGAAAATAATCATCATCTGAAATCAGCACAATGAATCTATTACACCATGTACTTCTTACCATCAACTCAATCATTCAGTAGATTTTATTCATTTATTCATTTACATAAAATGGACTAAACTTTACCCTGTGACTGTAATAGTAATGTTCTAAAGTTAATGATTTTCTGTAATTTAAATAAAATGTAATGTTATAAAGAAACAGTACAGTAATAGATGTAGTGCACAGAGCACCAGTCCAGTGACAATAACTCTTACTGTGAGTGTTTTTAGGTGTAAAATGTAACAGAAATAAATGTGTTTGTTGTAAAAGTGAGAGCAGTGAGAAACCTGATCTCCTCAGAGGACTCAGTTACACCCAGTTCTGAAGCTGAGGATCAGAGTTCATCTGCACATGGAGAAGACTTTATTCCCTCCAACACACCAATTATTATTATTAATAATTCTTTTAGTGTGTGTGTGTGTGTGTGTGTGTGTGTGTGTGTGTGTACACTTACAGCACATCAGAGAGAGAAAAGTACGGAGAATCCTGTTTCCTGCTGAAATATTCACACCATTGTTATACTCCATAGTGCGCGTTTCTCAGATCAACATTTTCCCGTTTTTCCTGAACATCAGTGACACTGAAGAATTCCATAAACACTGCAGATTAGCGCCATGATGAAGGTTTCTGTTCTACACAAGTTTCCGATGCCGTGAGCTTCTCGTCTTCTGTGGCTCACATCCAGAAAACCACTGGAGCTCCGCCTGTAGCAGTGTTCAGTCTGTAAACACTCACTACATGCCTGTGTAGATACTCAGATCCTGAAATCTCACCATTTTACTCATCATTTATCATCTCATAATCATTTTACTATTATTTACAGTTCAGTGTAAAAGAAGTGTATATTTAGTGAAAAGAAGAGTGTAGAAAAAAAACCCTGGCATTGCCATGCGATTATCTGATGTCACGTGACTCCACCTCCAACATCCTGAACATGTGGTTACTCCCAGTGTTTCAGCTGAACATTGTTGTGTACAGTATAAACACAGCAGCATTTTTACTGTACTGTAGATAAATGTGTGGTATTTCATTCTAATGTCCTGATGGTCAGGAATCACTGTCAGTATTTATTCTGTGGATTCTGTTGTAGGAAGTTCAGCACTGGACTGGTCTCCTGTCTACATTTCAGCATAAGTTTGTACACCCTCAGGTAGACGTTACAGTACATGCAGGTAACATGTTTCACTTCAGTCTGTATTTATAAGCAGAAATTTACATTTAATAAAAAGCTTTGAATATAAAGTGTGATCCTGCTTCGTTTTTCTATGTGACCTTTAATAAGTGTTATGAGGTTTTTATGATTCACTGGTTCTCAGTAAACACATTAACACTCAGTGTAGATCGAACAGAACGAACACTTCAGCACTTTCAGAACTTCACAGGTTCTGTGTTAAAGATAAATATGAAGTTGATCATTTCTGCAGTCTGGTCGTCCATCACCACTTCCCCCTTTACTGTCTGTGAGTCAGAGAGCTGAACACTGAACCCACCACAAACCTCTGCACCAGCTAGAACAAATGTCACTGTTTTATCATTTCCTTTCTCTGTTAATTGTTCATTCACTGTTTTTGGATGTTGTTCAGTGTAAAGATGGAGACAGTGAAGAGATCTGAGTATTTCCATAAAACCAAGAAAAACAATCAGAGAGTCAGAAGATTCCACAGCTGAGGGTTGGAGACCTCACAGGCAGTTTTAATTTCCTCTCTGATTCTTATTGTGCTGAAGAAGTGAATGCATCATCTCTTAATTTCTCATCATCCTCAAATCAATATGAGTGAGATATCAAATGCTTTTGGGATGTAAAAGCCGGTGTGTCTGGGAGTGATAACAGCACACTGTACAACACAATATCCAGGTTACTCAACTTTACACAACTGGAGTTAGTTAGTGGTGATGAGAGAACTAGTTAGCTAGTTAGCACAACAAGAGAACAGCTGTAGCTGCTTGGAGAAAGAAATGGATGGAGGGTGAAGGACTGAAGAGAATATGAATCTATATCCCGGTGATATATTATTTATATTTGGTCTGATCTCAGGTTTTTCAGGTTGTTTCCCAGCTCAGATTTCAATTCTTAATTTGGGGTTTGTCGATTTTGCGTTTCCTACTAATTTCATAAAAGAACCAAAATGCACTCGTCTTTTTCAGTGAACCACATCAATACGCCATTTAGGTTCAAGGCTGAAGATAAAATCTCAGATATGGAGAGAGAGAGAGAACAAGAGAGGGGGAGGGGAAGAGAGAGGGGGAGGGAGGATAGAGAGAGAGAGAGAGAGAGAGAATCTGATCAAAGCATTTAACTGAACAGACTCCAGTGTTATAAGACACTACTGCATGACTGCACCCTGTAATATTCTCCCTTCATGCATGTGAGAGACTTTTATTTATTCATTTCCACAGAAGAAGCACTCACAGGTTCAGCTGAACCTCATGAAGTTTTTATGTCTGTATCATGTTTATAAAGAAAGAAATTCCTAGCAGAGGTTTGTAAACAATGAAGATTGAGTCAGTTACAGAAAGCGGCTGCCTGGAACAAGCTGGAACATGTTGAGAGAATTTTTCATCATCAGTTCTTTACTTTCGGTTTGTAATATTCCTGCACTCACACTCTGTTCTGACTGGAATCCTCACTGTGAGTCTGGACTTGTTCCTCTCATATTAAAACTGGAGTAATAAGTCACATGGCCCAAACATAAAGACTGAATAGAGTATTGAATAAAACAGGATAAAAACTGCTTCAAACTAAAATCCACACGAAGCCTTTTAGTGTAGAGTAACAACACCAGTTGATGATTCAGCAAAAACACGCGTCCAAGTGAAGTGGTTTTCTAGTTTGTCGCTGCTTCCTCAAATGTCCAACAGTTTAACACGAATCTAATCCTAATGCACAGACAATATGTAAATAATTGGTTCATTTTAAAAAAACACCATTAAATCTGTTTCTATGGTTTATTTCTCATTCTCTAATGGAATTGTAGAGTGACAGAAAACAGAATTGACATGCCGTTAGGAGAAACTCGCTAGACTAGTTCATGATATGGGTGTGTAACTGTATGAAATGATGAATGATGAAAGAGCAGAGCAGATGTTCTTCCTTTTATAAAGCACATCATGCTGCCACTTCAGACTCCATATTATATCTGTGTAGGTTCAGGATCTGAGCTGGACTCAGTTTATCTGCTGCACTGTAATGTGTACAGCATTGAGATGTAACATCAACCACAGCGTGTCAGGAAGAACAAGATGAAAGCAGAAGATTTAACTGCTTTAACAACAGTGTATTCATGTACAGCAGAACATTCAGCTTTATAACTCCAGTTATAATGATTCCTGTCCTGCTTCAACAAATCCTCATCACTTCACTTCATCATCACAACATCTCTCTCTAAACTAGAACTCTTAACATATCTGACATCAAAGTGACTCATGAGTCAGACAGAAACACTCTGCTTGGTACTTTACAAGGTTTTTTCTTTTTTGCTCAGTCTTATGGAATTTTTAATTGCCACCGTCATGACTGTTTTTTTACCAAACTTCCTGGGTTCCTCCTCATTGATGTTTGTTTGATTGGTTGATACGGTAAGACAGTTCCTGAACTGCACCAGTTTATATCCTGAAGGTGTTTACTAAGTGGGCGGGCTTCCTCTTTCTTACATATCAACTAAAGGGATACTAAACACTCATGGGTGTGTGTGAGCTGATTCTTGTGAAAGATACCACTTTTCAAATATACACAGTGAAGTAGCATGAGCAGCAGATTGAACAGATGCAGATGTTTGGCTTCAAGAACATGTTTTCACCTTTCCAGTTGTTTGCTGGTATATGATGGGGAGTGTGACTGGTGGGTTGGAATTGGCATTTGACCAAACATCAAACTTTTCAAGCTTGTCTACACCAAAGGTTAACCAGGCCAGCTTTATGCTATGTGCATTTTCTCCAGTAGTTTACTGTTTACCTGCCAGAATACCTTCATTGGCTGAAAGAACATCCTGAAAGGATTTTTTCTTTAGAGCCTGATTTATATTGAAAGCACATGGAACCCCAAACCAGAGAAACAGCACGGATTAAGGTACACGTTGTCCCAGGCCACCATCTGAACCCACCAGTGGGCTGGGATTTAGGTTACCACTAAAACCAGAGGGTTTGTCACTGTAGCCAATTTGTTTGGCGTATTGATAAAGGTGTTTGAGGATCCCACCTTTGACCTTGACCTGGACGATTTCTTTTCAGGAGCTAAGAGTCTGTTACTGTCTATTTGATAAACACACTTGGCTTAATTTAATTCTAAGTATAGAAAAGGGCTGGAGACGAAGTAAAAGCATCGGCCCCTGCAGAGCTTCTCTCTGAGCCCAGTGAGGAGGCCCACCATGAAGAGCTCCAGACTGTGGCTGACAGGGAAGTCTCCCCATTAAGCTCACTCTAGAGGCCATAAATGTTTCAATGAGGTGCTCTCAAACTTCTCTGTGGTCCTTTCAAGTCATGCTGCTGCCTAAGTTTGAGAGCGTGGCTTCCAATGAGGAGCTCCAGTTAGAGGTATTCAAGTTGGCCTCCCACGCCACTTTAAGTCACTGACAGGGCCAAACCCTGCTCCTGCCAGAGGCTGATAACTGTTCTTCTACAACCTGTTCATGCCTGAGGATAAAAATGGGGCCTCTCACAACTTGTTAATTACATAAGCCAATGACATAAACTCTCACCACCTGCTAAAACCTGAGGCCTCCCACATCCTGCTCATACCTGGGGCCAATGGCGTGGCATGAACTGAGACCGACAGTGTGGTCTCCTACGCCATGACAATATCTGCAGCTGACAGTCAGACCTTCCAGACCTGTCACATGGCTTTACAATTAATTCTGTAATTTAATCTCTGCTTCTTGCTTGGAGGCCTCTGCTTGCTCCCAGCTCCAGTGACCTGGGTGATCTACAAGCTGAACAGTGTCTTCCTTGGGACCTGAGTTTATTTGTAGTTTATGGTGGATATTCTATTTCAGATTTTATGTTGTTTCTGTAAATTTACAGTAACATGTCCATTAGAAATAATCATTTCTAGGTGAAATTCAGATCTTAAAAAATTGACGTATCTTTTAATAGTGTTCTTTCACATTTAGCTGCAGCTGACAAACACATTTGGTCATGACTTACTGAAGTCTTTGAAGATGTTTTGGTGTCTGCAGAACTTCAGAGTGAACAGGAAGTTACAATGGCCAGCTTGTGTACACTCAAGTGGTCTAAATGAAGCGCTGTACTCAATATTGTCTAGTTGTAGTCTTTTATACACACACTTTAATTTAAACATGTTTATGAGTTTGTGTTTATCTTCTTTGATATTTTGTGTTTTTTTTTCATTTCCTCTGACTGTGGTAGAATCTTTCTAAATTCATCATCAGACTTCCTGTTGAACACTCACGTGAGTAAGACCCTGAATGTGTGCCATGTTTATCTGATTAATGTGTCAAATGAATGTTCATTCTGTAAATAAACTTTAATGTCCTGTGACCTTAAATAAATAAATAAACAAAAAAACAAATCATCTCATCAATATATTGAATCCACCTGTACTCCACACCTCTTTTCAGATCGATGGTTGAGCTTCTACACGTTTAAATGCAGGATTGAGAGCAGACGCCACACAAACCAGATGTTGAACAGCAGAACAGCAGCTGGTCTGTAATTACTTACTGTAGAATAACTGCTGTTTTTAGAAATCGACTTGGCGTGTTTGCTGTCAGCTGTTTGTTTGTTAGTTGTGCCTTTGTGTTGATCTGTAGATAAGAATCAGTTAAATATTGATCTGATGCTTGTGGTTGGTTGTTATGGCAACACATTAGATGCAGTAAATCTGCTGATGCTGCTGTTTCTCTATGAATGGTGTTCAATTATAATCTCCATTTGTTTCGCTTTATAGAAATCTATCAACAATAGCACACAAGAAATTTTATAAATTTTCTTTTACAGATGAATCGAAATGGAATGTTGAATTGTTTGATTGAGGATGAAAATGTTTTGTTTTGGTGGATATGCGTTTGTTTACGCTAACGCACAGCATAGTGTTATTTCTGAGTGTATTTTCACATCAGCGTGTTCTACTTTTAAAACCTAGCTCTTTACTGCATGTGGGATGAAGCAGTCCATACACCACACACACACACACACACACACACACACACACACACACACACACACACACACACACACACACACACTTTCCACACTTTCACACACCAGCCTTTCTACTTGTGTTCCATCAAACAGCACAAACCGCATTCACACACACACATTGTACTGCCCTACATACAGAGGCCACAGGTTCTATTATGAGTTGCAGTGGCACAGAGATGCACGAGACCTTGTGCTGGTTTTCTTTTGAAAAAACATTTGAAAGTAGTGACACATGATTTTGGGTCAAACGTTTTTTTTATTACAAATGAACCCAGAACATGTCTTTAATCTCTGTAGCATTACATCACACTGACCTGAAGATCAGTCTACACATCACACACTACTTTCTACATCATAACCTCACAAACAAAGCTGAACCTGTATCTTTTGACACCTTCTTTTAATTCTTTTACACATTTGCCCACTGCGTTCTCACCACTTCCTTTAGAGCTGTGACAGAAATAATATGAAAGATGTTTGTGATCTGGTGTGATTTATTTGAAAGCCGCTTCCATGATGGAAAACCAGATAAACCACAAGACCAAGAGCTTCAAGCATCTTAGCTGCAAAAATGAATGAAAGAAAGCCAAAGTTTATTAATTGGAGCATCAGATACCACAAGAGTTTCCAAGCAGTAAATATCAACATAATTACCATGTTAGTCATGTGGTACAATATCAGTAAGACAGAGTGTAAAAAAAAAACATTTACATTTAATGTAAGATATTGGAGTCATGGGGATCTGACAATAATAATATCTTCTGCTCAAGCAGTTTGTCAAGTCGAGGTATTGGTAGACATCAAATTAAGATACTGTGCTGATGTTTCTAAAGTCCACACGGAACCAACAATCACCTTTGGGTACAGGACCACGAGGCTGAACCTGTCACTGTGAGACTCCATGATAAAGAAGCGTAGCTCATAGATCTTACAAATAGAGGTACCTGTGCACCATAAAAGCATGTCAGTGTGCTGTTCTAGGAAGTTCCTGCACCTGGGCAGAGGCAAAAAAACGTTGGAAAATCCCACCGTAACTTAAGAACCTTTAAGATAGTCAAGTCTCCCAACCTGCCAAGTGACCTTGAAGGTCCATGACCCGTGTCTTGAACTGTCAGGATCACTTTCGGGAAATAATAAGAAACAGTTACACTGTGTGCTGAGATGCTGTGGAAAGGCAGTGCTTCCGTATATCGCATTGTGAAGTCGACCAAAACTAGCATCAAGTGATACCCTCGTGTAGTCTGCTTTAATGGATCAAGGAGGTCCATACTTTTGAAGGAGCACATCACTGTTAATGCCCGGCCAATAGAAGTGGCAACAGACGTTCTTGTATTTTTAATGTTCGTGTCCCAAGTGTCCGCCATTGGCATCCCCGTGCGGCTCTTTGGGACCAACTACTGGGTCGCCTCCTCTTTTCTGCGAGTGTCCTGGTCATTTGATAAAGCTTGTCTTTAATAAGGACAAAGTTAGGAGTAGGAGAGTATAACGTTTTATTTGCTGACCATTAAATACTCTCACTTGGTCCAAAGTGTGCCAGAGGGTTTTGTCTCGTGTCTGTACCAGTTTGAAAGTACCAGAGCATCTCCTTTACAGCAGGTCTTATAAGATGTACCTAAAATGCAGTTCTTAGGATCTACCAAAGAGGAAACCAGGTAATGGGTGTCTTGAAAACAGAAGGTAGTTTTGGGATAAAATTAGTGTTAGGGGAAAGTTCCTGCACAAATTGAAATATCAGCGTATAAAAGGAGTCTGATTTGTTGCTTGTGTTGGTATTCAAGTCTGCTGAATGTAACTGGAGATGAGATGATCACACTGTATGAAGTGGAATGAGCCACAATAACTCTTATACTGGGATTACTGGAATTCAGAGTGATGCTTATTCAGTGGTTTTATGAAAGCAGAGGAAAATATATTGTTCAGTAGGTGTTTAAAGGAGAAATGGTTACAGAACTCAGTAGAGGATTAAAGAGATACTGCAGCTGAACAGAACCAGTGGCACTTTAACCATCAGGAACCATTCTGGAGTTTATTTATTTATTTATTAAATCCTGAAATAAGATCTTTTATCTAGCACTTTCAAAATCAGTGTTTATGGTGAATAAATATTACAGTGTTCACCCAAATATTCTTATAAAAATGCATCATTATATTTAACCCCAGTTTCTTCTCCACACATGCCCAGGCGCACTGGATCCAGATGTTTAGTGTTATGTTCTGTGGAGTATCAGATACAGGAGTCTTTCTTGGCTTAAAGCAGGGGTGTCCAAACTTTTCTTCCTGAGGGAAACTAATATTTCTAAATATTGTTAAAATCAATCAAATGCATGAAAAACCACGTTTGGAAAAAAAAAGCCTCCATCACAGCTCTCCATTAGTAGATTTTCATTTTATTTTTTTTTTTTTTACAAAAAAGTTGTCAGGTAATTCCCTCAGTCGCAGTCTCTTTTGTTCCACCATTTCTGGTGACCATGAGCAAATTTTTTTATTGCTTGCGCTGTTTAGATTCTAGACAGTACAGCTCCACCTAGTGGTGATAAATAAAAGTTTAACTTTTTGATTGCATTGTGGAGGCGCTTTTAAGCATAAATATTATGTGAGGGCTAAAAACCATTTTATTTTCAGACTTTAATACGGGCCAATTAAATTGGATGGCAGGCCGCAGTTTGGTGACCCTGAGCACCTTTTTTTCTTTGATTGCTTGCGTTGTGGAGGCGCTGCCTTGTTCTAGACCAGGAGTCACCAACCTTTCTGAAACCGAGAGCTACTTCTTGGGTACCGACTAATGTGAAGGGCTACCAGTTTAATACACAATTCTGAAATAACAAATTTGCTCAATTTACATTTAATTATATGTCATTATTAATAATTTATGATATTTATGTCAAACTCAACTGCACAGGGGCCAAAACTCAAAGCACACTTTAGGGCGTGGGCCGAACAGGATAAACATTTATTGAACACACTAAAACAATTTAAATTTTATTTATTTAATTTTTTTTACATAAATATGAATAAATACAGACAGGAATATTAATCCAGAATAAACTTTAAATAAATAGCTCTTCATAAAAATATCTCCTGTCAAAATGATACAAGTTAGAAAGATGAACATGCTGCAAAAAACCCCTGAACAAATCAATACAAATTGTGCTTTTAAGTAAACTTTAAAATAACAACAAATCAAAACAATCAGATTTCTTTGCTCTTATGCCATTTTATAAAAAATAATCTTAAACTTTAAATAACTTAAAATATTTTGCTCTCCATAAAAATATCTCCTGTGGAACACCAGACGTCTCACAGCTTCATCATGCAGCTCTTCAGAAACTCTCCCTCAGTAAATAATCTGCTGATGAGACTCTGATTTCTCCTCTGTTTTCACACCAGCTTCACTTTGTGATTTTGCTCTGGTGAAAAACATCTGCTGAAATGTCAGATTCTTCTTTAACTCTTCTACTTTCTGTATCTTCTGCTCTGCATTCAGGTTCTTCAGCTTCTCCTGATGTTTTGTCTCGTAGTTCCGTCTCAGATTTATTTCCTTAATTACAGTCACATTCACTCCACTAATAACACACACGTGTTTACCGCCAGTGTCAGTAAACATCTACTCAGAATCTCATCGGTTTTGAAAGGCTCTGTTTTCAGAGTCCACTTTTCTCTTCACCACTGTGAGGCGCTGTTACACAATAACTGAACAATAGAGTTAAATACATCAACAGAAGCTTGACTTGATTGACGCTGGAATGTTCCCAGGTAGTCTAGTGTTCGGTGAGGCAGCTGAAGCGATGCATTATGGGATCTGTAGTTTGTGTTATCAGCGCTTCATATCGCCGGGACATTAATAACAATAACAATAGATCTTTATAAAATCATCTCACGGGTCGTGAGAACTCAGAACTACAGTACATTTAACCGTAAATATGAATATGGATGATCCGCTGTGGCGACCCCTAATGGTAGAAGTTTTGACTTTGATATGGGCCAATAAAAATGGATTGCGGGCTGCAGTTTGGACACCACCGGTTTAAAGGGACAGAGATATTAAACCAGACCAGTGATTCTCCTAAAGGCGATAAAATAAATATGCCCTGTTTCTATTGTAGAAAAGTGTGAGTGCTGCAGCTACATCGAGTTCCTGATTTGATCAGTGTGTTCAACAGGATAAACATCAGACACTCCGTCACTTATAGGAGATGAACCCAACTGTACAGAGTCCACATGGTGAAGGCTCAAGACTGTTAAATCAAATACAAAGTCTAAAATTACAAACATATAACAAGTCAAAAAAAAACTTCTACATTTTTACATTGCGGTACAAAACCACATCTAATCCTCACTGTCACTCAAGTCGACAACTTTCATTAAAACAGTTTATTTAGACGCTTCTTCACTCGCTGTGTGTGTGATTATTAACAAGCAGAGAAATGACAAGATGTGGAATAATGGCGGCCTCTAGTGGACAAAACTCAAGAATATTTTAGTGTTTATATTCTGTTTATACATAAACAATTTTAGTCAAAAAAAAAAAAAAAACTACATGAATATAAATATCTCACGTGCAGGGATTTCTTCCTATTTATCAATAAAAATCATTAAAAGTTTATTGGATTTAAAGTGTATCTTATATAATAATGAAAACAGAAGCTACATAGTTTAGCATAAAGCTCACAATCAGCATCATACTGGTTTAACTTGTCTACAGAAACCTCTGTTACTCTACACCCCAGTACATAAGACTGGAAATGACACTGCAGGTGAGTTACAGAAACCTGAGACCTGATTTTCTGCTTCAATCAGTGCAGAAGACATTTAATGATTCTGATTAAAACCCGGGGCATTGTTTTATTTATTATCCAGTAAATATACAGTAGATTTATTATAATTATATAATAAAAGATAAAAAAATGCTGTAAATACTGAACTTTTCTACACTCGTTATTAATGTTCAGAAATAAAAGAGGATGATATTAAAGAGAAAACTGAAAGCTGTATAAATACTGAACTGATGTAGTGAAAGTGAAATAAAAGTCTATTGTGAATGTATGAAATGTGAGAAAAGAGAAGTAAATAAACCATTGTTTTATACTGAATGCAGTTTTTCCCTCTCACGTGATCTAAACAAACTTATGGAAATATCATCAGGACACTGAGATTTCCTCATCTGATCTGAGCTCAGGACTGTGTGTTCCACTGCTCCTAGTTTTAGATCAAATGAAATAAACATCTGCTTTCTCCTGAATCTCCTGAAATCTTTTCCTTCAGAATCTGTGTAATGAAACTTGGAGATGAAAAAGTCCAGGACATTTCCTGTGGGATTTGGTGAAACATCTTCCTGTTTATCACTCAGGCTTCTGAAGGAGACCTCATTTACCTGCTGGAAGTTTCTACACAGGTACGACTCTGTGCTTCTCCATTGTTCATGTCGAACGCATTCCATCTCTAAAGGGTGTGGATTCTTACATGGAAAGAAGTTAGAAAGCGTCATCGTCATCGTCATGATCATCATCGTCATCCTCGTCATCGTCACGGGTTTTGCGCCGCCCTGCGTGTGGATAAAAAACCGATCGCTTCCTTCTGGTCCACCATTTCAGGCGGAGACTCGTGAAGGTCAGAGCTTTTTCTAAATAGACTGAAAGAATGAAAGTAATGTTGATGAACAACTTGAACATTCCTGAAAGCCGAGTTCCTGCTACTGAACAATGCGTCATGTTGACCATTTACACTCCGGTGTCCTCACATCAGTCCACCTGGAGGCTTCATCAGATCTTTATGGTAGGAGAAACTGTTTTCTTCAACTTTCTCTTCTCTTCTCTTCTCTTCTCTTCTCTTCTCTTCTCTTCTCTTCTCTTCTCTTCTCTTCTTTATTCACATTCTTCACTCTTTCATGATTTATTTCCATCTGCATTCCTGATTATAATAATATTCATGTGAAAGAGCTGATTAGAATAAATACTATAAAGTGAAAGTGGACTTACAGGAACATCTTCCAGTCCACTTTTATTCATAAAGTGAATAAAGTCTGAATTTGGCATCAATAATAAAATAAATAAGTGTTTAGGTGTAAAATTCCTTCCTGATTTATAATCAAACTGTTGATGCTTCATCAAGAAAAAGTCTGATTTTAATACTGAATTATTTCTGATTTACTCACATTATTTACCAAACTAATGAATATTCATATCTTTTATAAATTACAGGACAAATTATTTAAACTTTTGTGTTTTAACTGATAAAATAAAAGATAAAGTGTAAATATAAAGTCTATCAGCTATAAAGTAAAAGCTCTGGGAGATTATTTCTTATTGTTTGGTAAAATAAAACTCTATATAATAATAACTCTATAGTAATATATTGTAGTATAGTATAGTATATTACAGTATATAGTAAATATAATAATAACTCTATAGTAATATTTCTACAGGAAACAGGAAAAGTTCAGGGTTTTTGTTGCTGATTGTTTGAAAAGATCTGAATGAATATTTCTGATTGAACTTTATCACTGTAACAGAACAGATTGTACAGTAGACTGTGTAAAAGTCCTCAAATATAATTAAATGCTTTTACTTTTAATAAATGAAGTATAAACAGCAGTAAACTGTAATAAACTACATTAATATTTGTTATGAAGCTTTTAATCCTGGATCAGTTCTCTCAGGTTCAGGTTTTCTGCATCTTGGAGAACTCACGTGGTTCTTCTTAATTTAGATTAGTCTCCATGATATATTTATCAGAAACTGACTCTCACTAAACACTTCTAGTTATATTCTCATTTCCTCTCTCACTTTTATCATTAATGCAGAAAAAATAAACATCTCAATTTGTAGAAAAAATACCGCAGTGTGTGGAGACTTTTACACAGTACTGTATATAAACAGTAGGGGGCAGTGTAGTGTTCTAATTCAATTCAAAGACAGCGCCTTTTAAAGGCAGGAAGGAGAGATCTGTGTTCTGAAATCAACTCATTGTTATTTAATGAAAACTGAAAATATATTAAAATCATGAAATTGTGCAGAATCTCAGCGTTTTAATGTTTCATAAAACAATAAAATATCAAGAGGAATTTCCACATGTACATTTTTATTAGAAATAAAACACTTTTCTGTCTCTTAAAGTCCTGAAGGTGTTTGTTTGATCTACACACACTGAGAGGATCAACAGTGTTTCAGAAACAAGAACATAATCAGGTTTTTCAGGATCTACAGTCACGTGTTCATGTGAGGAGTAAAAACAACACTTAATAATATACCACACACACACACACACACACACACACACACACACACACACACACACACACACACACACACACACACACAGAGCTCTGGATGTGTATCTGATCTGAACAATGTGCTGTAATGTGAGAAGCGTAAACAGATGGAAAACTGGAGCTGCTGATTTACTGAACTCCTTTTTTTAGCTGAACTTTTTAGCACATGAACTTTAATGTTTGTTAGTAAAAGCAGTAAATATTCAAATATTAGACACTGAGGCCTGAAGAGACGCCTGAACCCCTACAGGATTTCTCTCAGCACAGCTCAGATCAGATCTTCATCAGGGTGTGAACAGGTTTTAATGAGAGCAGCAGAAACACTCGTTCAGACACGACGCAGTTCAAATCCTCTGAAATCTCCTTCCTTTTATCTCAAACGCAGAATGAAGTAATAAATCCAACTGCAGCCTGAAATCCAATCTAACTCTGATCTTAACCACAACCAAGCTCACGTTACTGTACACAATCTACACACTGTACATGTGGAAATACTTTATATAATAATAATAATAATAATAATAATAATAATAATAAAGTGATGTATTGATGTGATGAATTACTTTGATCTCCTCACTTCTGAATACACCACTGGCTCCTCCTTCGTTTCATCTTGTGCTTTTCTGGAGTTTTCTTCCTGTAAAACACAGCAGTAGATTTCAGAATGTGAATATGGGGAGATTTTATCACTCCTGTGGAACAAATGTGATTTTACACCAAATCCTCAATCACATTTCACATCATTGGCAACATGATTGGATATAAAAAGAGCCTCTCAGAGTAGCAGTGTCTCTCAGAAGTCAAGATGGGCAGAGGATCACCAATTCCCCCAATGCTGCAGCAAAAAATAGTGGAGCAACATCAGAAAGGAGTTTCTCAGAGAAAAATCGCAAAGAGTTTGAAGTTCTCATCATCTACAGTGCATCATATCATCCAAAGATTCAGAGAATCTGGAACAATCTCTGTGTGTAAGGGTCACGGCCGGAAATCCATACTGGATGCCGTGATCTTCAGGCCCTTAGACGCCACTGCATCACATACAGGAATGCTATTGTAAAGGAAATCACAACATGGGCTCAGGAAAACTTCCAGAAAACATTGTCGGTGATCACAATCCACAGTGCCATTCACTGTCACCGGCTAAAACTCTATAGGTCAAAAAAGAAGCCATATCTAAACATGATCCAGAAGCTCAGGCGTTTTCTCTGGGCCAAGGCTCATTTAAAATGGACTGTGGCAAAGTGGCAAACTGTTCTGTGGTCAGACGAATCAAAATGTAAAGTTCTTTTGGAAAAACTGGGACTCCATGTCATCCGGACTAAAGAGGACAAGGACAACCCAAGTTTTTATCGGCGCTCAGTTCAGAAGCCTGCATCTCTGATGCTATGGGGTTGCATGAGTGCGTGTGACATGGGCATCTTACACATCTGGAATGGCATCATCAATGCTGAAAGGTATATCCAAGTTCTAGAACAACACATGCTCCCATCCAGACGTCGTCTCTTTTAGGGAAGACCTTGCATTTTCCAACATGACAATGCCAGACCACATACTGCATCAATTACAGCATCATGGCTGCGTAGAAGAAGGATCCGGGTACTGAAATGTTCAGCCTGCAGTCCAGATCTTTCACACATAGAAAACATTTGGTGCGTCATAAAGAGGAAGATGCGACAAAGAAGACCTGAGACAGTTGAGCAACTAGAAGCCTGTATTAGACAAGAATGAGACAATATTCCTATTCCTAAACTTGAGCAACTTGTCTCCTCAGTCCCCAGACGTTTGCAGACTGTTATAAAAAGAAGAGAGGACGCCACACAGTGGTAAACACGGCCTTGTCTCAACTTTTTTGAGATGTGTTGATGCCATGAAATTTTTAATCAACTTATTTTTCCTTTAAAATGAAACATTTTCTCAGTTTTTTTGTAGATCTTTACCTCTTGATCTCTCTCTGTGCTGTGAGCTGTAACTCTTATATCAGCGTAGGTCGGACCTTCAGCTTTTCAGGAACTAAACACACACAAAAAGAAACATTTTATAAAACAGGACAAATATAAAGATGAAAACACACGTGAGCAGAAAGACGTGTTACTTGCCTTGTTGCTTTTTCTTTTTCAGCCAAATCACCAAAAATACAGATATTATTATTAACACAATCACTCCAGCAGATATCAGGGCAGGAATCAGAGAATGAGAACCTTCAGATTGTCCTGTGAACAATACGATATGTTCATTAATTATTTCTGTAAATGATACAGATATGAGACTGGGGCTGGGAGACGTCACATTTTATTTGTCACATACATACAGAGTACGACATGCAGTGAAATTCTTTATATACACCATGATACATGAAGGCAGATGATACGAATCTCAATACCACTGAATGATGAGAGTTTCATCTCTCTGATGTACCTGAGTTGTGAACACAGAGCTGTGTGATGCTGAGAGAAGTAGTTTTATTGCTGACAGGGTTTGCAGACACACAGATATACGTGTTCTTCTCATGGTGTTGTATTAGAAGTGGGAGATTGAGGGGAACACTGAGATCTGTGTTATTGGTGATGGAGATTCTCTCATTCTCTCTGTACCAGGATAATTTCACATCTTCTCCATTCTCCACAGAGCACAAGAGGGAACACGACTCTGTGGAGAACCCACTTCTTTTTTTTCTTACATTTATTACTGGAGTTGATACTGGAGCTAAGAAACACAAACACACATTCAATAGAACAGATCAATAACAAGCTGAACAATTATTATAATGTGACAGCATCTAATCTGAGAGTTTTCCTTTTGAAGCACTGCATTTTTTTTAAGATTATCATTTTTTAATTTATAAAAAAATTATAAATACACCAGAATTTTCTGCAAATGGCTGGAAACTGTCACTTAATTCTCCTCAGTGCATCACTCATGATTTGTTTCATGATTTCTGCTTTCTGTACAGTTTCCCATCTGCTTGTTTGGTTTTAAATCAGAATTAACTCCGCCCCTGACATGTGATTGGCTGATTCCCCTGACACGTTCACCTGGTCTGTGATTTACTTTAATTAGTTGTAAATTAATTTTCTCTGTGAAGTTTTATTGATTGTACTCAGGTGATTCTCGCTGTTCCTCAGCTCTGATTGAGTTTATAGTAAATATAAAGTTGAAGGTCTGAACATGGACAGAAAGTAGAAAGGAGACAGTTTTACTCACCATAAACACTGACTCTGAAAGTCCTAGATGAGAGACGTCCAGTGATGACATGTAATAAATAAACTCCAGAATGGTTCCTGCTGATGTTCCTGATGGTTAAAGCTCCACTGCTTCTGTCCAGCTGCAGTCTCTCTTTAAATCTCTCACTGATTTCTGTAACAGTTTCTCCTTTAAACATCTGACTGTTCAATATCTTTTCTTCTGCTTTCTCAGGTCCATAAAACCAAACAATATGAGCATCAGTCTGAATTCCAGTAATCCCAGTATGGAGAGTTATAGTGGTTCCTTCCACTTCCTGCAGTGTGACCATCTCATCTCCAGCTGCACTCAGTAAACCTGCATCACAGCTTCAGGTTCAATATTTTACTCACAAACAGTCCATTAAAACTTTACTATGATTCATGTGTGATTTCAGATGATGTTTTTAATTTAAAATATAAATATATAATATTTTATGGAATCTGTATGTTCTGTAGTGAATATATTATTATACACTACAGCAGAACATCTATTACTACAAGCACAAAAATATTGGGACACTTTGTTAAATGTAAATAAAAACAGAATTCAATTATTTGCATATCTTATAAACTCATTTTATTTAGAAAAGAACATAAAAAACATATCAAATGAACTGAGGAAATGTTTTATTTTAGGGAAACAAATACGGTTATTTTAAATTTGATGGCTGCAACAGGTTTTAAAAAAGTTGGGACAGGGCCATGTTTCCCACCGTACAGAATCTCTTCTACTTTTAACACCAGTCTGTTTATATCTGTGAGCTGAGGAGACAGTTGGTAGAGTTTTGGGAGAGGAATGTTGTCCAAATCATGTCTGATACAGGATTCTAACTGCCCTACAGTTCTGGATCTTCTTTGTTGTATTTTTTTGTTTTGTGATGCACCAAATCTTTTTAATTGGTGAAAGTTCTGGACTGTAGGGAGACCAGTTCAGCATCCAGACTCTTCTACTATGAAGCAGTTCAAACAACTGATGTGTTTTCTGTCTTCTATTGTGAATAAAATATGGGTTTATGAAGAAATTGTTCCTTTAATAACCATTAGTGGACTTGGGGTTGTAAAAATCAAGGGATTTATCTGGATTATAAATAACAGATTGTTCCAGATGGAATTTTATTGCAAACTAAAAATACTCTTAAAGTTAAATTTCAAAATTAATAATCTGTTAATTCATTTTTTTTAAATGCAGCTTGCAGATGTTTTCACCAACTTCACAATAGTACTAAAAGTTATAATGTTTTAGCAACAGATTAGAAAACAGACATAAAAATTTAAGAAAATAAAGTGTGAAATGATAAAAGTGGAAAACATCATCATCATCTGAAATCGGCACAATGAATCTATTACACCATGTGCTTCTTATCATCAACTCAATCATTCAGTTGATTTTATTCATTTATTCATTTACAAAAAATTGACTAAACTTTACCGTTAGTGAAATAGTAATTTTTTTCTAAAGTTAATGATTTTCTCTAATTAAAAAAAAATGTAATGTTACACCCAGTTCTGAAGCTGAGGATCAGAGTTCATCTGCACATGGAGAAGACTTTATTCCCTCCAACACACCAATTATTATTATAAATTCTGTTTGTGTGTGTGTGTGTGTGTGTGTGTGTACACTTACAGCACATCAGAGAGAGAAAAGTACGGAGAATCCTGTTTCCTGCTGAAATATTCACACCATTGTTATACTCCATAGTGCGCGTTTCTCAGATCAACATTTCCCCGTTTTTCCTGAACATCAGTGACACTGAAGAATTCCATAAACACTGCAGATTAGCGCCATGATGAAGGTTTCTGTTCTACACAAGTTTCCGATGCCGTGAGCTTCTCGTCTTCTGTGGCTCACATCCAGAAAACCACTGGAGCTCCGCCTGTAGCAGTGTTCAGTCTGTAAACACTCACTACATGCCTGTGTAGATACTCAGATCCTGAAATCTCACCATTTTACTCATCATTTATCATCTCATAATCATTTTACTATTATTTACAGTTCAGTGTAAAAGAAGTGTATATTTAGTGAAAAGAAGAGTGTAGAAAAAAAACCCTGGCATTGCCATGCGATTATCTGATGTCACATGACTCCACCTCCAACATCCTGAACATGTGGTTACTCCCAGTGTTCCAGCTGAACATTGTTGTGTACAGTATAAACACAGCAGCATTTTTACTGTACTGTAGATAAATGTGTGGTATTTCATTCTAATGTCCTGATGGTCAGGAATCACTGTCAGTATTTATTCTGTGGATTCTGTTGTAGGAAGTTCAGCACTGGACTGGTCTCCTGTCTACATTTCAGCATAAGTTTGTACACCCTCAGGTAGACGTTACAGTACATGCAGGTAACATGTTTCACTTCAGTCTGTATTTATAAGCAGAAATTTACATTTAATAAAAAGCTTTGAATATAAAGTGTGATCCTGCTTCGTTTTTCTATGTGACCTTTAATAAGTGTTATGAGGTTTTTAATGATTCACTGGTTCTCAGTAAACACATTAACACTCAGTGTAGATCGAACAGAACGAACACTTCAGCACTTTCAGAACTTCACAGGTTCTGTGTTAAAGATAAATATGAAGTTGATCATTTCTGCAGTCTGGTCGTCCATCACCACTTCCCCCTTTACTGTCTGTGAGTCAGAGACCTGAACACTGAACCCACCACAAACCTCTGCACCAGCTAGAACAAATGTCACTGTTTTATCATTTCCTTTCTTTGTTAATGGTTCATTTACTGTTTTTGGAGGTTGTTCAGTGTAAAGATGGAGACAGTGAAGAGATCTGAGTTTTTCCATAAAACCAAGAAGAACAATCAGAGAGTCAGAAGATTCCACAGCTGAGGGTTGGAGACCTCACAGGCAGTTTTTATTTCCTCTCTGATTCTTATTGTGCTGAAGAAGCAAATGCACCATCTCTCCATTTCTCATCATCCACAAATCAATACGAGTGAGATATCAAATGCTTTTGGGATGTAAAAGCCGGTGTGTCTGGGAGTGATAACAGCACACTGTACAACACAATATCCAGGTTACTAAACTTTACACAACTGGAGTTAGTTAGTGGTGATGAGAGAACTAGTTAGCTAGTTAGCACAACAAGAGAACAGCTGTAGCTGCTTGGAGAAAGAAATGGATGGAGGGTGAAGGACTGGAGAGAATATGAATCTATATCCTGGTGATATATTATTTATATGTGGTCTGATCTCAGGTTTTTCAGGTTGTTTCCCAGCTCAGATTTCACTTCTTAATTTGGGGTTTGTCGATTTTGCGTTTTTAACCAATTTCATAAAAGAACCAAAATGCACTCGTCTTTTTCATTCAACCACATCAATACGCCATTGTTTTTCAAGGCTGAAGATAAGATCTCGGATATGGTGAGAGAGAAAGAAAAAAAGAGAGAGGGGAAGGGTAGAGAGAGAGAGAGAGAGAGAGAGAGAGAAAGATGGAGAGATAGAGGGCGTGTCTGAGCAAAGCATTTAACTGAACAGACTCCAGTGTTATAAGACACTACTGCATGACTGCACCCTGTAATATTCTCCCTTCATGCAGGAGTGTGAGAGACTTTTATTTATTCATTTCCACAGAATAAGCACTCACAGGTTTAGCTGAACCTCATGAAGTTTTCATGTCTGTATCATGTTTATAAATAAATAAATTCCTAGCAGATGTTTGTGGACAATGAAGACTGAGTCAGTTAAAGATAACGGCTGCCTTCACCTGCTTCCTGTTTTCCTGAACATCAAGCTGGAACATGTTGAGAGATTTTTTCCATCATCAGTTCTTTACTTTCGGTTTGTAATATTCCTGCACTCACACTCTGTTCTGACTGGAATCCTCACTGTGAGTCTGGACTTGTTCCTTTCATATTAAAAGTGAAGAAGTCACATGACCCCAACATAAAGACTGAATAGAGTATTGAATAAAAAAGGATAGTAACTGGTTCAAGCTTTAAATCTGTTACTATGGTCTATTTCACATTCTCTAATGCAATTGTAGAGTGACAGGAAACAGGCTCACGTTTCCTACTGATTACGATTTAACAGAATTTTCATGCCGTTATGAGAAACTCGCTAGACTAGCAGAGCAGATGTTCTTCATGAATGCCAAAACTATTTATTAAAATACATTTAATACAAATAAAAAGGTTCCCACCCTTGACTTTAAGGATTTTTTCTGGAGCCAGAAGTCTGTCACGCCCTGTTGGATGACCTCATAGAGAAGAGGGTTGGAGACTAAGTAAAGCATCATCCCCTGAAAAGTTTCTTTCTGAAGCTGACAAGACAGCCTTTTATAAAGAGCTCAAGCCTTAGGTTAAAAGGGAAGTCTCCCCTGTTGATAACAGGGCTTCTCCCAACCTGTTCATGCTACAGGATCTCACAATTTATTCATGCTTAATACTGAAACTCTATGCAGAGACAATATCTGTGACTGCCATTTTTGCCTTCCAGACCTATTAGTTGACTGTCATTTATTCCCTGCTTCATTCCAGGAGGTTCTATGTTTACTCCCCTGGACAATCTACAGGATGGAGAGTGCCTAGCTTGGGATCTGAATTGATTTGTAGTTTATGGTGGTATGGTTCTGTTTTAAATTGTATGTTGTTCTTGTGTGTTAAACGTAATGTCCATTAGACGTTCTCATTTCTAGTTTAAATTCTTAAGATCTTAAAAATGACTTGCACATTTAGCATCTTTCACATTTAGCTGCAGCTGACAAACACATGATTTGCTCATGACTTACTGAAGTCTTTAAGGATCTTTTGGGGGCATGTGTTGAAAAACCTCTGAGTAAACAGGAAGTTTCAATGGCCAGCTTGTGTACACTCATGCAATCTAAAGGAAGTGACTGATTACAGTGATGCATCTGTAAAGTCTAAACATTAATTTATGTATAAATATCTCTGAACATCACTCTCTGAATGACGAATGTTACTTCAACCGCAACTGTGCTACCTACATCATCTGGAGCAGTTCAGAATTAATATTTGTCTAATAACATGACAAAAACATAAAAAATGTAAATAAAATACAACCTACTCACAAGAGATGCAGACTCATAATTTGCACCACCCCTCAGAGATCGTAAGCCAGTGGTACCGCTCATATTCAGTGGTCTGGAAGTGGCAAACAAACACTTTCCCGGGCTTTTGTGGCACATAAACTGCCTGGAGATGATGGCTGTGTTTTTGGGGTTAAAACACTTCCTCCCGCATGGACAACACTGTGGTGGTCTCTTATATAAACCATCAGGGGGGTCTCTGTTCTCGCCCCTTGTACAAGCTGGCGCAAGAGGTCCTCCTGTGGTCCCAGGACAAACTCCTCTCGCTGAGGGCCGTTTACATCCCGGGACGGTTAAATTACAGAGCAGATGCCCTGTCGAGACCATGGCCGAGGCCTGGGAATGGAGACTCCATGGTGGAGCAAATATGGCAGAGGTTTTACAGAGCCCAGTTGGATCTGTTTGTGACCCAGAAGACTTTGCACTGTCCCCTCTGGTTCTCTTTCTTTCACCCAGCCCCGTTAGGGCTGGATGCCATGGTGCAGTCCTGGCCGAGGCTACGCCTGTATGCCCAGTTAACTGCCCGGTTGGCTCAGTTCTGAAGTTCTTGCAGGAACAGTTTGCCACAGGGTTAACCCCTTCAACCCTGAAGGTTTAGGTGTCCGCTAGCACAACGTTTATCACTGCGCCTGCGGGGCAGTCGCTGGGTAGCCAACCCCTGGTGACAGGTTTTCTTTGTGGCGCCCGGAGGCTGAGGCCCGGGACGCGACCCAAAGTGCGTGTCGGGTACTTGGCAGTTGTGTTGGCGGCTCTCTTCAAGCCCCTTCGAGCCCTTGGCCGAGGTGGCCCCTAGGTACCTGTCAAAAAAGACCGCTTTTCTCTTGGCGATTTCCTATCTGAAGAGGATCGGGGATCTGCAGGCTCTGTCCGTGGCCCTGTCCCACCTGAAATTTGCCCCTGGCATAGCCAGAGCTTTTCTATACACAAAACCTGGGTACGTACCTAAGGTGCCCACGGCTCCCGCATGACCTGTCATGCTACAGGCATTCTGCCCTCCTCCAGTCCTCCCCCCCAGCCAGGAGAAACAGAACTGGCTGTGTCCGGTACAAGACGAGTCCGTGGAGGAAGTCGGAGCAGCTGTTCGTCTGCTATGGCCCTAACAGGAAAGGGTTCCTGGCCAATAAGCAGACGTTAAGCAGGTTGGTAGTGGATGCCATCCTTTCAGTGTACAAGTCCTCTGGTCTCCCCGCTCCGCTTGGGGTCAGGGCTCACTCCATTCGGAGTGTGGCGGCCTCTACGGCCTGGTCCGCTGGAGTGTCACTCTAGGACATTTGCAACGCTGCGGGCTGGTCCACCCCGCTGACCTTCGTTAGGTTTTATGACCTCGGCCTCACAGCCACTCCAGGCTCCTCTGTCCTGCGTGTGGGTGCCGAGGTCCTCACACACTAGGCAGGGTCTGGTCAGTGTGGAGTGATTGGACACTCGTTTCCAAAGTTTCCAAAGCTCAAATTTCCCGAATGGGTCATGTCTCTAGGTTACGTATATAACCCTTGCTCACTGAGGAAACGAGAGGCTGCGTCCCTGTGCCACACTCCCTGCATCCCTTTGGCACGTACCTTCTTTCTGTGCAGAAGCCAGTGTCGCTACCATCGTGCAGCCATTTTGTAGCTCCTGGTCATCGCGACGTCACCCACCAATGATGTCATGACTTGACTATTGGCCAGATTTTACAAGTGGTTCAGAGCATGGACAACGCGCATCGTTCCTCTGTTAACTAGGGTTACATATGTAACCTAGAGATGTTTAAGGTACATCGGCCAGCACTACTGATTCTGAAGGCCCTGAAAAGATAAGATTGACATGGCAGCACATAGAGGTTGAAATCTGATTGGACAAAAATTCTAACATCCACATACACGTACTGGAAGCAGTGCAGCCAAGAGACACACTACGAAATAAGGAAATTAAACTGTTGGGAATAAATTAATACAATTGTATGGAACAAATATTAGAATTTAGGTTGTAAATGTAGGTCAGTGCTTCTGATAGTGTTCAGGCCAGCAGAGAAGGATTTACTGACACTGACCACACACCACTGGTAAAATAACTGCTTGTTTTTAGAGTGACTCTTTGTTATATCTGCCTTTGTGTTCATCTTTACATAAGAATCAGTTAAATATTAATCTCATGCCTGTGGTTGATTGTTATGACAACATATTATATGCAGTAAATATGCAGATGCTGCTGTTTATCTATGTGTGTTAAATTACAAATTCCATTGGTTTTGTTTTATAAAAAATATCAACAATAACAAGTAAAAAACTAATTGTTTTATGGAGGATGGAAACGCACAGCATAGTGTTATTTCAAGTCAAGTTGCACTTTTTACAACAGACATTGTCTCAAAGCAGCTTTACAGAATATTAAGTGTTTAGGTGAATGATGTGTATTTAGCCCTGATGAGCAGCCATGGCAACTGTGGTGAAGAAAAAACTCAGTTAGATGTTATGAGGAACAAACCATGAGAGGAACCAGACTCAAAAGAGGAACCCATCCTCATTTGGGTGACATCAAGAGCGTGATTATAGTATTTAAACTATACAGAACACTGGAGAGTGAGAACTAAACACCTAGCTCTTTACTGCATGTGGGTAAAGCAGTCGATACACCACACACACACACACACACACACACACACACACACACACACACACACACACCTTTCTACTTTTGTTCCACCAAACAGCACAAACCGCGTTCACACACACTGGTGTACTGGCCTACATACAGGTGGCCACAGGTTCTATTTTGAGTTGCAGTGCACAGAGACGCACAAGACCTTTTGCTTTTTTTCTTTTGAGATAAACATTTGAAAGGAGTGACACATGATTTTTGGTTGAAGGTTATTTATTACATATAAACCCAGAAAATACTGTATACATATATCAAAGGGTTTGACTGTCTTTAGTCTCTGTAGCACCACATAACACTGACCTGAGGATCAGTCTACACGTCACACACTACTTTCTACATCATAAACTCTAACATACAAAGCTGAACTTGTACCTTTTTTCACCTTCTTTTGATTCTTTTACACATTTGCCCATTGCGTTCTCACCACTTTCTTTAGAAAGTGTAAACAGAAATACTAGTAAAAGATGTTCATGATCTGGTGTGATTTACTTCAAAGCCGCTTCCACGCTGGAAAACCAGATAAACCACAAGACCAAGAGCCTCAAGCATTTTAGCTTCAAAGATTAATGATAGAATGAAAGAAGGCCAAAAGTTTATCAACAGGAGCAGCAGATACCACAAGAATTTTCATTACAGAATGCAAATATAATAAAAACAGAATGAAATGATTTGCAAGTCTCAAACCCTATTTAATTCTCAATAGAACATAGAAAATATATCAGGGCCATGTTCAGCATGGTGTAGCATCACATCTTTTTTAAACAATAGTCTGTCAAACGTCTGGGAACTGGGGAAATTAGTTGCTGGCATTTTGGGACTTGAATGTTCCATTTTTGCCTGATACAGGATTCTTACTGCTAAACAGCCCTGGGGCTTCGTTGGCACATTTGTTGTTTCAAAATACGCCAAATATTCTCAATTGGTGAAAGGTCTGGTCTGCATTCAGGCCAGTTCAGCACACAAACTCTTCTACTACGAACCAATGCTGGAGTCAAGGGTGCAGTATGCGGTTTAGCATTATCCAGCTGAAATATACAAGGACTTCCTTAAAAAAGATGTTGTCTGGATGGGAACATATTCTGCTCTAAAACCTGGATATCTATTTCAGCATTGATGTAGCCTTTCCAGATGATCAAGCTGCCCATTCCATAGGCACTAATGCACCCCATAGCTCCAGAGATATGGCTTTTGAACTAAATGCAGATAAGCCTGATGGTCCCTATCCTCTTTAGTCCGGCAGATGTGGATTCCATGGTTTCCAAAAACAATGTCAGATTTTGAGTCTGACCACAGAAAGATTCTCACTTTGCAATTTACACAAAATTGGCTCAGAGAAGACGGCAGCATTCCTAGATCATGCTCATATATGGCTTCTTCTTTCAAGACAGAGTGTTACCTTGCCTTTTTAGATAGTACAGTGAACTGTGTTCACAGACAGTGATTTTTAAAGTATTCCTGAGCCCATGCACTGATTATTGATGCACATATTTTTTAACAGTTTGTAGATGCAGCTTTTCACAGATTGGTAATCTGCACATCTTATTTCTGAAAGACTCTAACTGTTTAAGGTGCCCTTTTTATACCCAATCATGTTACTGACCGGCTGCCAATTAACCTAATTGGTTGCAACTTTTCTGAAACCTAATTAGTTGCAACTTTTCTGAAACGTGTTGCCAGCATCAATTTCAAAAATAAAGTTTTTTATTTTCTTAGTTTAAACATTTCATATGTTTTCTTATGTCTATTGTGAATTAAATATGGATTTATACGATTTTGGAAATGATGGTTGTACAAAACACTAATTCAGGGTGAGCAAAACTAAGCCATTTTATTTTAGACATGGTACTATAACAGTAAGACATGAGTGTTATATCAGTCTTCAGAGGTGTAATTAAATTAATGTATTTACTAAAAGCAGTCTGCAAACAGAGCTTTACTATTGGTCAATAAAATTTACATTTACAACATGATTAAGTACATGTTATCATTCACCATCATTTCAGAACAAGTTCAGGTAAATGACTGTGGATTACACACTGATATTCTCTACAGTCTAAACATCATGTTAGTATTGGAGGTCATATTTCTAATATGAAAAACACAAACTTGAGCAGACACAGTGTTAGAAAAACACCTAAATTAAAACTCATGACTGAGAATCTTCATACTGTAGCACTGATGATTCTCACGACACACTGACCACAAATAACCACAAACCACCCAAACACAGATGCAAAGCATGCTGGGAACTACGCACTAGTGCTGAGCAAAACTATAGAAAGCTCAATTCCAGAGCTGTTTTTTTCTTTTGTAAAAATGTGCAACAGATGAGAAAGTAGAAATACTCAAATGCTGATTATTAATTCTTTGAATTATTGAGTTTAGCACTGAATTAAAGTAGAAAATCTATATGATTCACAAGATAAAAATATGTTACAAACGGCGACATCTAGTGGTAATTTTTTTTTTTACTAAGTGAATTAAAGAGAAAAAATGTAAATGTAGCAATTCTTGTGCCAAGGACAAAAAAAAAAAAGAAAAGAAAAGTTGTTACAGTTTTTTACCTTAAGGTGCCACCACCACAAAACTTTTTTGATACATTCAGTGCATTCTTTGTATTGATACATGGTTATATTACTGGAATATAAATATCAACTTTTTTGTGGGTCTCAAGATGGTGTGAGCTTAATTTTGTGAAGACTACACAATATGTGTTGGAGTAGTAGCAGAAATTGGAATTGGATGTAAAGCATTTAAGTTTGTTATTATAAATTGTAACACTGCGGGAAACCCGGTTAGTTCCAGGCTGTTAGTGTGTGTTATTGGGGCTGACAATATTGACTTCTCATCTGGAAGACACAGTGGAAAGAAGGACTTCTCTTTCCTTCCTCCAAAGAATTCACCTTGGGGAACTTCCTCTGGAGCAGACTCATGACAAAATGCAATTGTTATTGACCAATAGTGTGTTTGCAGGCTGATTATAATAATTACACTGCTTTAATTACACCCCTTCAACAAACACTCTCTGTCTAACTGTTATATTACCATGTCTAACAAAAAAAACAGATCAGACTCATTACCATGGCAACAGATTAGTTTTGCTCACCCTGAATTACGGTTTTGTATTTTGTTGTATGATAATATTTGCTGCTGATTCCGAAACTGTTGCGGTATCTGATGAATAAACTTTGGCCTTCTTTCATTCTATCATTAATCTTTGCAGCTATGATGCTTCAAGCTCTTGGTCTTGTGGTTTATCTGGTTTTCCAGCGTGGAAGCGGCTTTGAAGTAAATCACACCAGATCACTAACATCTTTCACACTTAGTATTTCTGTGACAGCTCTAAAGGAAGTGGTGAGAACGCAATGGGCAAATGTGTGAAAGGATTAAAAAAGGTATCAAAAGTAGTGTGTGACAGATGTGGCAAAAGTAAACACTTTCTTCACTTCAGTAGAAGAACAGATACTCATGTTTTAAAATTCTCTGGTAAAAGTGGAAGTACTGACTCTCCTTTTTTCTCAAGTTAAAGTAAAGAAGTTTGGGCTCTGACATGAACTTGATTAAAAAGTAGCCTTTACTACTACCTGTTTTAGTGTCACGCTGGTAATTGGACCTCACATCATATTAATATTAGGGCTGTCAATCGATTAAAATATTTAATCGCAACTTAAACACACATTTCTATCTGCTCTAAATGTACCATATATGAATACTTTATGTTTTTAATACTCTTAGCAACATAAACATGGAGAAATATGGATGCAATTATGGTGTTTTAAATTACGTAAATAATCAGGACACCAAACGGAACTTTGCTATGTTTCCACACGGACGGTTAATGAGGTGATACCGGAGAAACTGTACCTCTAATAACTTTCATCCCGATTATATTATCAGAGAATATTTGTTTTCGATTTGAACTAGTTTATTCATATATTATGTCTGTGAGGCGAGTACTCACTGAGATTCAGTTTGTTTTTGTGAAGGAAGACGACAGAGACGGCAGAGAGCGCCCCCTGTCTGTTTACTTTATTTTAGAAATGCGCACTGTGTTACTAAAATTTTGTGCAATTAAAATGAATTTCACATTTTATATTAATTAATGAATGTTTTCAGGCTGAAGATCCACCATATAGAACACAATCAGAGAAAAGACGATGAAGAAAAAATAGACATTTCACCAAATCAGTAGATTAAAACCAAAGTAACGAGTCTGTTTAAAAATGTAGGAAGTAGAAAGTACAGATATTTGTGTAAAAATGTAATGAGTGAAGTAAAATACTGATACCAGAAAAATCTACTTAAGTACAGTAAAGAAGAATTTGTATTTCTTTACTTCGTTACCTCTGGTGTGTGATGTGTAGACTGATCTTCAGGTCAGTGTGATGCAGTGCTACAGAGACTAAAGACATAAACACAAACCCTGATATATGTATATTCTTGTAATAAATACATTTCATGCAAAAGCATGTGTCACTAAATGTTTTTCTCATAAGAAAACCAGCAGAAGGTTTTGTGCATCTCTGTGTCACTGTTACTCATAATAGAACCTGTGGCCAGCTGTATATAGTTCAGTACACCAGTGTGTGTGTTTGTGTGGGTAAATGTGGTTTGTGCTGTTCGGTGGAACACAAGTAGAAAGGTGTGTGAAAGTGTGTGTGTGGTCAATGGACTGCTTCTTCTCACATGAAAAAGAGTTCGGTTATAAAGACACAGGTGAAAATACACTCAGAAATACACAGTATACACACACGCTGTGTGTCAGAATAAAATCTTTAGATATTTTTATAATGCAAAATAAATGGAGTTTTTAATTGAACACTTCATAGATAAACAGCAGCATCAGCATATTTACCGCATGTAATATGTTGCCATAACAACCAACCTCTAGGATCAGATTAATATTAATATCAAAATTAATTCTTAATATATCTCCAGATGACAACTAACAAGTAAACAGCTGACAGCAAACACACCAAATCGATCTCTAAAAACAAGCAGTCACAATAGATGCAGTAATTACAGACCAGCTGCTGTTTAGTTCAAACATCTGGTTTGTGTGGTGTCTGGTTTCAATCCTGCATTTAAAAGTGTAGAAGCTCAAAGAGTGTGTTTAAAACTATTGATCTTAAAAAAAGGGTGTGGAGTACAGTTACATTACATTACATCGATTGATTGGTTGATTGAATTGTTATTTATTAATTTTTTTTTTATTAATTCATTTATTTGTTTTTTTTTTATTTATTAAAGGTCAAATACAAATACTTTGCAACATGAACACTCATATGACAGTCAAATTATGGCATAGAAATGATTTACTCTTTACTCGTGTGATTGTTCAACAGGAAGTGTGATTATGTGTTTAGAAAGATTGTTAAAAGGACATATTAAAAAACATATCAACCGAAACGTCCAACTTATACATGTTTTTACATGAAACTGTGTCTATAAAATACTAAAACTGGACAATGTGGAAGTACAACACTTCCTTTTTTGGAGGTTAGAGACATTAAATGTAGTTTAGATGTTACAGATACGTCGCTGCTTGTTGGCCATTGAAACTTCCTGTTTACTCTGAAGTTCTGCACACATGCCACCAAAAGATCCTGAAAGACTTCAGTAAGTCATGACCAAATCATGTGTTTGTCAGCTGCAGCTAAACGTGAAAGATGTTCAAGTCCATTTTTAAGGCTGGAAATTCACCTAGAAACACATAACACATAACACAGATACAAATAAACTCAGATATCAAAGGACACAGTGCATCTTGTAGATCGCTCAGGTCACTGGAGCTGGGGAGCAAGCAGAGGCCTCCTGACGTTAAGTATAGAATAAACGACAGACTCACTGGAAAGTCAAGTCAAGTCAAGTCAAGTTTATTTGTATAGCGCTTTTCACAACAGACATTGTCTCAAAGCAGCTTTACACAAATCAACAGTGATGGTGAATGGTGTGCATTTGTCTCTGATGAGCAAGCCGTGGCGACTGTGGCAAGGAAAAACTCCCTTAGATGTTATGAGGAAGAAACCTTGAGAGGAACCAGACTCAAAGGGAACCCATCCTCATCTGGGTGACATCAAGAGTTTGATCATAAATCTTTCAACAATACAGAACACTGGAGTGAGAACTAACATGATTACTGGAGTATAAGATTATAAGTAATGTTCTTTCTGCAGTCTTAAACAGTCTATATGGTTAGTAGCTCCGAGTTTTATAAGCTCAGCATTTGTGATCACCACAGATCCAGCATCAGCTTCTCCATGCCAGAGCCTTTAAACACTCCAGGAGGTCCAATGTCAAAACTCCACACATGTAGCGGGATCCAAATGGCACTGGTACGTCTCTAGATGGTTCAGGATGTTTGTGAGTTCGGCATCTACTTCTTTAAAGGTCCGTAATCATCACGAGGTGGGAGGTGACTGGAGCTGGAGCAACCTCAGGATGCCTCGGGATGGGGAGAGAAAGAGAAGCAGTGGAGAGGAATTAGCGTAGCTGCTGTTCATGATATTAACAGCACAAGTTGATAATGTGCATGTGATCAGATGTTCTGGAGCACAAGGTTATGATGTGATGTGTGTTATGTGTAGGCTTTGCTAAAAGATACGTTTTAATCTACACTTAAATTGGGTGAGTGTGTCTGAGCCCCGAACACCGTCAGGAAGACTATTCCAGAGTTTAGGAGCTAAATGTGAAAATGCTCTACCACCTTTAGTGGACTTTGCTATTCTAGGAACTACTAGAAGCCCAGAGTTTTGAGATCTCAGGAGCGTGGCGGATTGTAGCGTGTTAAAAGACTGGATAGATACACGGAGCCAAACCATTTAGTGCTTTATAAGTGAGAAGTAATAGTTTGTAGTCTATTCGAAACTTAACAGGAAGCCAATGTAGGGACGATAAGATCGGGGTTATGTGATCATATTTTTTTGACCTTGTAAGAACTCTGGCTGCTGCATTCTGGACTAACTGAAGCTTGTTTATTAATGAAGCAGGACATCCACCTAGTAACGCATTACAGTAGTCTATTCTGGAGGTCATAAACGCATGGACGAGCTTCTCTGCATCGGATATAGACAACATATTTCTTAGCTTAGAAATATTTCTAAGGTGAAAGAAGGCTGTTTTGTAACCTGATTGATGTGATTTTTGAAAGACAAGTCGCTGTCTAAAATAACACCCAGGTCTTTTACCGTTGAACTAGTGGTTACAGAACATCCGTCTAAATGCAGGTTGAGATGCTGGAGCATCTGTATACCAGTTTTTGGGCCGATGAGCAAAATCTCAGTCTTATCAGAATTTAAAAGTAGAAAGTTATGGGTCATCCAATCTCTTAGTTCCTTAACACACTCAGTCATCCGGGTTAATTGAGCTGTATCGCCTGGTTTAGATGAAATATATAGCTGAGTATCATCAGCATAACAATGGAAGCTAATTCCATGCCTTCTAATAATATTTCCTAACGGAAGCATGTATATTGTGAAGAGCAGGGGTCCTAGAACTGAACCTTGCGGCACGCCATAATTTACTTGCATTAGCCTGGATAGCTCTCCATTCAAATCTACGAAATGGTAACGATCGGACAGGTAGGATTTAAACCAGCTTAATGCCTGTCCCTGAATGCCGATGTAATTTTGTAAGCGATCTAGGAGGAGATCATGGTCTATAGTGTCGAATGCAGCACTAAGATCTAGTAAAACCAACAGCGAGATGAAGCCTTGGTCTGAAGCTAAAAACAGGTCATTAGTTATTTTAACTAGAGCAGTTTCTGTGCTATGATGGGGCCTAAAACCTGACTGAAATTCTTCAAAGATATTGTTCTCTTGCAGGTAGGAACATAACTGTGCAGCGACAATCTTTTCTAAAATCTTAGACATAAATGGGAGATTTGAAATTGGTCTGTAATTTGATAACGTGTTTGGATCCAGATTAGGTTTTTAATGAGGGGCTTAATAACTGCTAACTTGAGGGATTTAGGGACGTGACCTAAAGATAGTGAGGAGTTAATAATATTTAGAAGAGGCTCACCAGTTGTATATAACACTTCCTTCAGTAATTTAGTAGGAATTGGATCTAACTGACATGTTGTCGATTTAGCTTTGGCAATAACATTATACAGCTCTTCCTGTCCTATACATGTAAAACAGTGGAGTTGTGGAGTTGAAGGTAACACTGTCTCAGGAGATGCTGTAAGAGGTTGAACTGCCACAATTGTTTTTCTAATGTTATCTATTTTTCAGTGAAGAAAATCATAAAGTCCTCACTACTAAACTGTGATGGAACACAATTTTCAGAGCCCTGATTTGTAGTTAGTTTAGCTACTGTACTGAAAAGGAACCTGGGATTGTTTTGTTGTTTTCTATAAGTTTGCTCAGGTGTTCAGCTCTAGCAGCTTTTAGCGCCCGTCTGTAGCTGAGCATACTGTCTTTATACGCGATTCTAAATACCTCCAATTTAGTTTTCCTCCATTTTCTCTCCAGATTACGTGCTGTTCTCTTGAGGGCATGTGTATGACTATTATACCAAGATGCAGGTGCTTGGTCTCTAACCTTTTTTAACCGGATAGGGCAACGGTGTCTAATGTGCTAGTGAGGATAAGGTCTATGTTCTTAGTTATCTCATCAAGATTAATAGTAGTTATGGGTTTAGTGAGAAATTGAGATAAATCAGGCAGGTTATTTACGAATCTGTCCTTAGTGGTTGGAACAATAGTCCTACCAGGTCGATAACGTGGTGCAACACGGCTAATCTGCTCTACCGGTAGTGTGTACAGTATGAGGTAATGGTCTGTGATGTCATCACTCTGAGGTAAAATATCTATATCAGTGACGTCTGCTCCGTGGGATATTATTAAGTCTAGTGTGTGGTTAAAGCGATGAGTTGGTCTGGTGACGTTTTGTTTAACCCCAAAAGAGTTTAATAAGTCAACAAATGATAATCCTAGAGCATCGTTTACATCATCTACATGAATATTAAAATCTCCTACAAGCAGCACTTTATCAAAATTGATCAAGAGATCTGATAGAAAACAAGCAAACTCTTGAAGAAAATCAGCGTAGGGTCCTGGGGGTCTGTACACGGTGACCAGAGCGAGTTTACTATGTATGTCCGAAAGTACAACTTTAAGAACGAGCACTTCAAATGATTTAAAGCTGAATCCTAACATCTGACTAACATTAAGAGAAGCAGTATAAATGGTTCCTACACCCCCACGACCAGTCTGACGGGCTCATGCTTATAAACATATCCTGACGGTGTCGACTCGTTTAGACCCATATAATCACCTGGTTTAATCCAGGTCTCAGTGAGACAGAGTGCATCGAGATTATTCTCTGTGATCATCTCATTTATAATCAGTGCTTTGGGTGCAAGTGATCTAATGTTTAAAAGACCAAACTTTAAAACTTTTTGGTGTTTGTTTATCTGGCATTTTCAGTTTTAACTTCAATGAGATTGTTTCTGGATCTTGTGTATTTACTTCTTGGTTTTGCTACACGAGGATAGATACGGTTTCTATAAACTGGGCTGTGTGTGAACTTGTAACTATTTGGTCTGTTGTATGCGTGTTCTCATTGTCGAAGATTTCCTGATGTCTTACCAGTCAGATGGTGTGAAGTATCCTAGAGATGTTATCTGATAGCACTGCTGCTCCAACTCTGCTGGGGTGCAGGCCATCAGGGCGGAAGAACCTAGGACGCTCCCAGAAACAGTTCCAGTTATTAACAAAGAGAAGTTTATGTTCTCGACACCATGACTGTAACCATTCATTTAGAGCTAAAGTCTACTAAACTTCTCAGCCCCTCGCTGGTAAGTGGGAAGAGGTCCTGACACTATGATCCTCGTTGTGGGTGATGTGCTGCGTACCGTCTCCACCAGGATCCTGAAATCCCTCTTTAATACCTCCGTTTGTCTCAGCCTGGTGTCGTTCGTTCCGGCATGAAGAACAACCGCTCCGAAGTTCTCCTTCAGGACCGCGGGTACCTGCGCAGCGACATCAAGAACACGAGCACCAGGAAAACAGCGAGTGTGCACCTTACCTTTAGCTCCGGTAGCGCGGACATGCCGGACGATGGAATCTCCGAGAATCACAGTGTCGCGTTCCGTCTCGCGGAGAGGCGGCGGTTCTCGGTCGAGATCTCGAAGGCCTGTAGTGGTGGCGGGGAGACGTCCTCGACCGGGCTTTGCTTGTCTCTTCCGCTGCTGCCGCATCCAGGGTCCATGTTGCACCTTTGCCGGAGTTGTAGGTGCGCTGGGTCTGGGCAGAGAAACACGCGGAGTTGAGGTGCTGGGAGCGTTAGGTTCAACCCGGAATTTACCTGGGACGAGTGCGCGTCCGCCCGGGATGTTTCCAGCGCCGCTTTCCGCTCTCGCAGCCGGGCATGCTTTTCATGCAGCTCGCGAATCTGTTTCTCCAAAACCTCCATCTCCAACGCCACCGTTTGCAAATCGAACGAGTCCTCACCTGTGCTCAAAGTCAGACACACAGCCGGCATAGTGCTCATAATCACGAACAGATTTCGGATACACAAATAAGATAAAGTGAGAGAAGATATAGTGGTAGTCGAGTTTAACTGACTACAGGCACAAGTCAGGAAGACAAACAATTTAGGATTATTAAAAGAGAAAAACACAAACAAACGAATATAAACACGAATACAAACACGAATACAAACACGGAACTCGCGGCAAACAAGTCAAACACAGGAAGCTACGTCACCGGAAGTGTGTGCCTCAAGTGACAGGTCAGGAAGGCTACACTGTCAGGTCTCAGGTAGGGCCACAACATCTGCCTTAGACGTGAACATTATGTGGGATGAAATACCATTGGCTTCATGTATGAGCATGATGTGGGAGCCTCTGAGGTCAGCCTCAGATGTAAGCAGGTGGTGAGAGGTGGTATATGCCATTAACAGGTAGTGAAAGGCCCCATTTTTTGGCTCTGGCTGAACAGGTTGGAAGAAGCACTGTAGCATTACATGGGAGGTGACATTAACCACCTCAGAAACAAACCAGTAGTGAGAGGCCTCACATATTCTTGCATTAACAGCTTGTAAACTGCTCAATCATCTGTCGTTAGTAGGAGAAGAGCTAAAGGACATGTCATTAGGCTCTAGCTGGAGCACCTTGTGGTCAGCTGCCTTAATGGCCTCTGGAGGGATCTCAATACGGAGAGACTTAGCTGTCAACTTCAAGCTGGAGCTCTTCATAGTGGGTATCCTCATTGGGCTCAGGAAGAAAGTCTGCTGAGAACTATAATTTTATTTATTCTCCAGCCCTTTACTTTACTTAGAATAGAAATAAGCCAAATTCATACAACAGACAGTGACAGACTCCTAGCTCCAGAAAAAATCAGAAAGGTCTTCATCTTCATCTGTATGCCAAGCAAACTGGCTACAGTGCAAAAGCCTCTGGTTTCGGTGGTATCATAGAGCTCGGTCCACTTGTACCACAGCCAGTGAGATTACTTTAGTTTAGTTTTAGCATTCATAATGAACATCTGCTCTGCTTCGTCTTCATTTCTAGAACAGTTTAATTCCCTACAGATAAAATTGTCCGTAAACCGTTTATTTAAATATTGTCTGTGCATTTGGATTAGATTCGTGTTAAACTGTTGGCCATTTGAGGAAGCAGCGACAAACCACTTCACGGTCCACATTCAACTGCACAAACTGGTGTTGTTACTCGACACTAAAAGGCTTTGTGTGGATTTGAGCTTGAAGCAGTTTTATCCTGTTTTATTCAATACACTATTCAGTCTTTATGT
Organism: Silurus meridionalis; assembly: GCF_014805685.1. Taxonomy (NCBI): domain Eukaryota; kingdom Metazoa; phylum Chordata; class Actinopteri; order Siluriformes; family Siluridae; genus Silurus; species Silurus meridionalis. The sequence continues at coordinate 15,076,161 of NC_060911.1, forward strand.
TTGGGTCATGTGACTCTTTTCTTCACTTTTAATATGAGAGGAACAAGTCCAGACTCACAGTGAGGATTCCAGTCAGAACAGAGTGTGAGTGCAGGAATATTACAAACCGAAAGTAACAAACCGATAATGGAAAAATCTCTCAACATGTTCCAGCTTGATGTTCAGGAAAACAGGAAGCAGGTGAAGATGTTATCTTTAACTGACTCAGTCTTCATTGTCCACAAACATCTGCTATGAATTTATTTATTTATAAACATGATTCAGACATAAAAACTTCATGAGGTTCAGCTAAACCTGTGAGTGCTTCTTCTGTGGAAATGAATAAATAAAAGTCTCTCACACTCCTGCATGAAGGGAGAATATTACAGGGTGCAGTCATGCAGTAGTGTCTTATAACACTGGAGTCTGTTCAGTTAAATGCTTTGCTCAGACACGCCCTCTATCTCTCCATCTTTCTCTCTCTCTCTCTCTCTCTCTCTCTCTCTCTCTCTCTCTCTCTCTCTCTCTCTCTCTCTCTCTCTCTCACCATATCCGAGATCTTATCTTCAGCCTTGAAAAACAATGGCGTATTGATGTGGTTGAATGAAAAAGACGAGTGCATTTTGGTTCTTTTATGAAATTGGTTAAAAACGCAAAATCGACAAACCCCAAATTAAGAAGTGAAATCTGAGCTGGGAAACAACCTGAAAAACCTGAGATCAGACCACATATAAATAATATATCACCAGGATATAGATTCATATTCTCTCCAGTCCTTCACCCTCCATCCATTTCTTTCTCCAAGCAGCTACAGCTGTTCTCTTGTTGTGCTAACTAGCTAACTAGTGCACTAACTCCAGTTGTGTAAAGTGTAGTAACCTGGATATTGTGTTGTACAGTGTGCTGTTATCACTCCCAGACACACCGGCTTTTACATCCCAAAAGCATTTGATATCTCACTCATATTGATTTGTGGATGATGAGAAATGGAGAGATGATGCATTTACTTCTTCAGCACAATAAGAATCAGAGAGGAAATGAAAACTGCCTGTGAGGTCTCCAACCCTCAGCTGTGGAATCTTCTGACTCTCTGATTGTTCTTCTTGGTTTTATGGAAAAACTCAGATCTCTTCACTGTCTCCATCTTTACACTGAACAACCTCCAAAACCAGTGAATGAACCATTAACAAAGAAAGGAAATGATAAAACAGTGACATTTGTTCTAGCTGGTGCAGAGGTTTGTGGTGGGTTCAGTGTTCAGATCTCTGACTCACAGACAGTAAAGGGGGAAGTGGTGATGGACGACCAGACTGCAGAAATGATCAACTTTATATTTATCTTTAACACAGAACCTGTGAAGTTCTGAAAGTGCTGAAGTGTTCGTTCTGTTCGATCTACACTGAGTGTTAATGTGTTTACTGAGAACCAGTGAATCATTAAAAACCTCATAACACTTATTAAAGGTCACATAGAAAAACGAAGCAGGATCACACTTTATATTCAAAGCTTTTTATTAAATGTAAATTTCTGCTTATAAATACAGACTGAAGTGAAACATGTTACCTGCATGTACTGTAACGTCTACCTGAGGGTGTACAAACTTATGCTGAAATGTAGACAGGAGACCAGTCCAGTGCTGAACTTCCTACAACAGAATCCACAGAATAAATACTGACAGATTCCTGACCATCAGGACATTAGAATGAAATACCACACATTTATCTACAGTACAGTAAAAATGCTGCTGTGTTTATACTGTACACAACAATGTTCAGCTGGAACACTGGGAGTAACCACATGTTCAGGATGTTGGAGGTGGAGTCACGTGACATCAGATAATCGCATGGCAATGCCAGGGTTTTTTTCTACACTCTTCTTTTCACTAAATATACACTTCTTTTACACTGAACTGTAAATAATAGTAAAATGATTATGAGATGATAAATGATGAGTAAAATGGTGAGATTTCAGGATCTGAGTATCTACACAGGCATGTAGTGAGTGTTTACAGACTGAACACTGCTACAGGCGGAGCTCCAGTGGTTTTCTGGATGTGAGCCACAGAAGACGAGAAGCTCACGGCATCGGAAACTTGTGTAGAACAGAAACCTTCATCATGGCGCTAATCTGCAGTGTTTATGGAATTCTTCAGTGTCACTGATGTTCAGGAAAAACGGGAAAATGTTGATCTGAGAAACACGCACTATGGAGTATAACAATGGTGTGAATATTTCAGCAGGAAACAGGATTCTCCGTACTTTTCTCTCTCTGATGTGCTGTAAGTGTACACACACACACACACACACACACACACACACACACACACACACACACACACACACACACACACACACACTCTATATTCAATAAGAAGAAGAAGAAGAATTGATGTGTTGGAGGGAATAAAGTCTTCTCCATGTGCAGATGAACTCTGATCCTCAGCTCCAGAACTGGGTGTTACTGAGTTCTCTGAGGAGATCAGGTTTCTCACTGCTCTCACTTTTACAACAAACACATTTATTTCTGTTAAATTTTACTCCTAAAAACACTCACAGTAAGAGTTATTGTCACTGGACTGGTGCTCTGTGCACTACATCTATTTCTGTACTGTTTCTTTATAACATTACATTTTATTTAAATTACAGAAAAATTACATATTTCAGTAACAGTGTAAAGTTTAGTCAATTTTTTGGTAAATGAATAAAATCAATTGAATTATTAAGTTGATGGTAAGAAGTACATGATCTAATAGATTCATTGTGCCGATTTCAGATGACGATGATGTTTTCCATTTTCATAATTTCACACTTTATTTTCTTTTTTTATTAAGTCTTTATTTTCTAATCTGTTGCTAAAACATAACTTTTAGTACTATTGTGAAGTTGGTGAAAACATCTGCAAGCTGTTAATGTTGGAGCAATAATGTTGGAGCTCTGTGTAAAAGAACAATTTCTCATAAACCCATATTTTATTCACAATAAAAAGACAGAAAACATATTAAATGTTTGAACTGCTTCATAGTAGAAGAGTCTGGATGCTGAACTGGTCTGTCTACAGTCCAGAACTTTCACCAATTAAAACCATGTGGTGCATCACAAAACAAAAAATACAACAAAGAAGATCCAGGACTGCAGTTAGAATCCTGTATCAGACATGAATGGGAAAACATTCCTCTCCCAAAACTCTACCAACTTTCCTCAGCTCACAGATATAAACAGACTGGTGTTAAAAGTAGAAGAGATTCTGTATGGTGGGAAACATGGCCCTGTCCCAACTTTTTAAAAATTTGTTGGAGCCATTAAATTCAAAAATCATTCAAAATCAAATTGACCGTATTTGTTTTCCTAAAATGGTACGTTTCCTCAGTTCATTTGATATTTTTTTCTATGTTCTTTTCTAAATAAAATATGAGTTTATAAGATATGCAAATAATTAAATTGTGTTTTTATGTACATTTAACAAAGTGTCTAAATATTTTTGGATTTGTACTTGTATTAATAGATGTTCTGCTGTAGTGTATAATAATATATTCACTACAGAACATTCAGATTAATTAAAATATAATATATTTATATTGTGAATTTAAAAACATAATCTGAAATCACACATGAATCACAGTAAAGTTTTAATGGACTGTTTCTGAGTGAAATATTGAACCTGAAGCTGTGATGCAGGTTTACTGAGTGCAGCTGGAGATGAGATGGTCACACTGCAGGAAGTGGAAGGAACCACTATAACTCTCCATACTGGGATTACTGGAATTCAGACTGATGCTCATATAGTTTGGTTTAATGGACCTGAGAAAGCAGAGAAAAAGATATTGAACAGTCAGATGTTTAAAGGAGAAACTGTTACAGAAATCAGTGAGAGATTTAAAGAGAGACTGCAGCTGGACAGAACCAGTGGAGCTTTAACCATCAGGAACATCAGCAGGAACCATTCTGGAGTTTATTTATTACAAGTCATCACTGAAGATCTCTCATCTAGGACTTTTAGAGTCAGTGTTTATGGTGAGTAAAACTGTCTCCTTTCTCCTTTCTGTCCATGTTCAGACCTTCAACTTTATAATTACTATAAACTCAATCAGAGCTGAGGAACAGCGAGAATCACCTGAGTACAATCAATAAAACTTCACAGAGAAAATTAATGTACAAATAATTAAAGTAAATCACAGACCAAGTGAACGTGTCAGGGGAATCAGCCAATCACATGTCAGGGGCGGAGTTAATTCTGAAACCAAACAAGCACATAGGAAACTGTACAGAAAGCAGAAATCATGATACTGAGTGATGCACTGAGGGGAATTTCTAATAAAGTGACAGTTTCCAGCAATTTGCAGAAAATTCTGGTGTATTTATGAATGATTTAAAATTAAAAAAATTATTATTTGAAAAAATGCAGTGCTTCGAAAGGAAAATTCTCAGATTAGATTCTGTCACATTATAATAAGTGTTCAGCTTGTTATTTATCTTTTCTATTGAATGTGTGTTTGTGTTTCTTAGCTCCAGTATCAACTCCAGTAATAAATCTAAGAGGAAATAGAAGTCTGTTCTCCACAGAGTCGTGTTCCCTCTTGTGTTCTGTGGAGAATGGAGAAGATGTGAAATTATCCTGGTACAGAGAGAATGAGAGAATCTCCATCACCAATAACACAGATCTCAGTGTTCCCCTCAATCTCCCACTTCAAATACAACACCATGAGAAGAACACGTATATCTGTGTGTCTGCAAACCCTGTCAGCAATAAAACTACTTCTCTCAGCATCACACAGCTCTGTGTTCACAACTCAGGTACATCAGAGAGATGAAACTCATCATAAGAACACAGTGGAATATTAATGACGTATCAGCATCATGTTACAGGATATCTGTATCATTTACAGAAATAATTAATGAACATATCGTATTGTTTACAGGACAATCTGAAGGTTCTCGTTCTCAGGTCCCTGTCCTGATATCTGCTGGAGTGTTTGTGTTATTAATAATATCTGTATCTGTGGTGATTTGGCTGAAAAAGAAAAAGCAACAAGGCGAGTAACACGTCTTTCTGTTCACGTGTGTTTTCATCTTTATATTTGTCCTGTTTTATACAATTTTCTGTGATTTGTGTGTTTAGTTCCTGAAAAAGCTGAAGGTCTGACCTACGCTGATATAACAGTTACAGCTCACAGCACAGAGAGAGTTCAAGAGGTAAAGATCTACATGAAACTCCTGAAAATGATCCTGATGTGAAATGTGATTGAGGATTTGGTGTAAAATCACATTTGTTCCACAGGAGTGATAAAATCTCCCCTGATTCACATCCTGAAATCTACTGGTGTTTTACAGGAAAAAAACTCAAGAAAAGCACAAGATGAAACGGAGGAGGAGCCAGTGCTGTATTCAGAAGTGAGGAGATCAAAGTAATTCATCACATCAATATATCACTTTATTATTATTATTATTATTATTATTATTATTATTATTATTATATATAAAGTATTTCCACATGTACAGTGTGTAGATTGTGTACAGTAACGTGAGCTTGGTTGTGGTTGAGATCAGAGTTAGATTGGATTTCAGGCTGCAGTTGGATTTATTCCTTCATTCTGAGTTTGAGATAAAAGGAAGGAGATTTCAGAGGATTTGAACTGCGTCGTGTCTGAACGAGTGTTTCTGCTGCTCTCATTAAAACCTGTTCACACCCTGATGAAGATCTGATCTGAGCTGTGCTGAGAGAAATCCTGTAGGGGTTCAGGCGTCTCTTCAGGCCTCAGTGTCTAATATTTGAATATTTACTGCTTTGACTAACAAACATTAAAGTTCATGTGCTAAAAAGTTCAGCTAAAAAGGAGTTCAGTAAATCAGCAGCTCCAGTTTTCCATCTGTTTACGCTTCTCACATTACAGCACATTGTTCAGATCAGATACACATCCAGAGCTGTGTGTGTGTGTGTGTGTGTGTGTGTGTGTGTGGTATATTAGTCAGCATTGTATTTACTCCTCACATGAACACGTGACTGTAGATCCTGAAAAACCTGATCATGTCTTTGTTCATGAAACTCTGTTGATCCTCTCAGTGTGTGTAGATCAAACAAACACCTTCAGGACTTGAAAATGTAAAATATGAGTGACGTGTGTAGTGTTTTATTTCTAATAAAAATGTACAGGTGGAAATTCCTCTTTTGATCTTTTGTGTTTTATGAAACATTAAAACGCTGAGATTCTGCACAATTTCATGATTTTAATATATTTTCAGTTCTCATTAAATAACAATGAGTTGATTTCAGAACACAGATCTCTCCTTCCTGCCTTTAAAAGGCGCTGTCTTTGAATTGAATTAGAACACTACACTGCCCCCTACTGTTTATATACAGTACTGTGTAAAAGTCTCCACACCCTGCGGTATTTTTTCTACAAATTGAGATGTTTATTTTTTCTGCATTAATGATAAAAGTGGGAGAGGAAATGAGAATATAACTAGAAGTGTTTAGTGACAGTCAGTTTCTAATAAACACATAATGGAGACTGATCTAAATTAAGAAGAACCACGTGAGGTTCTCCAAGATGCAGAAAACCTGAACCTGAGAGAACTGATCCAGGATTAAAAGCCTCATAACAAATATTATTATTATTTTTTTTACAGTTTACTGCTATTTTTTACTTCATTTATCAAAAGTAAAAGCATGTAATTATATTTGAGGACTTTTACACAGTCTACTGTACAATCTGTTCTGTTACAGTGATAAAGTTCAATCAGAAATATTCATTCAGATCTTTTTAAACAATCAGCAACTAAAACCCTGAACTTTTCCTGTTTCCTGTAGAAATATTACTATAGTTATTATTATATTTACTATATACTGTAATATACTATAATATACTACAATATATTACTATAGAGTTATTATTATATAGAGTTTTTATTTTTGCCAAACAATAAGAAATAATCTCCCAGAGCTTTTACTTTATAGCTGATAGATTTTTATATTTACACTTTGACTCGTGTTACAGTAACGAACAAGAGAAACTGCAATATTAATATCAAATAAGATCGTCATTATAGTCAGATAGAAGAACTACATCAAAGTAAATGAACTTGAATTCAATCATAAAGAAAATAACATTTATAACATTATTTGGGTTTATATCATGAAGATAAAACCACGATGGGGTTTAAATGAATAAAATAATGAAATGTAAAATATTCACACGTTTATTTTCATTTGGAAAATAAAATCACATTAATAAGAACGCATGGTGATCTGGTTTTCCGGAGTGTTTTCTATATTAACTCATCGACCATGTAGACTTTTCCCCCAGAAGCAGCAAGTTTTATACCTATAATAGCGTAGCTGCTTGGTGTCATGAGAATCTCCCCCACCAGACACTTACGTTTGGCCGGAGATCGCCCAACACATCGTTTTGACGTAACCACTCGTCCGGGGTGCGGGGCAGATCGCAATGATGCCACCCCCGTAGTTAAATACTCCCGGCAAGTAGGGGCAAAAGGGGCAAAACCGACAAAATGTCTGGGTTTCTTAAGACGAAAATGGATTTCGAAGGTCACCCATTCACCCAACACGCCAATACGGCATATCCACTCGTCCGGGGTGGCAACATGCTCATCATTTTTCTGGAAATTTTTACCCCAGGGAACAATAGCTATGGGGCAATTAATTTCCACATAGAAAATGAATGGGGGCTCCAGCGGATCCAGAGCCTGTCGCATCTATATGCTTGTCGAACTCCGGACCGGCACAGAATTCCGGGAATTCCGCGACTTTCTGGCCCCCATAGAAAATGAATGGGGACTCCGTCCCTCCATGGTTCGGCCGGCGTTCGCCCCATAGGTTCGAACGACACATCCTCTCGTCCGGGGCGATGAGCGGATCACTCCCGTACACCCCCCGTTCTTCAATTATCCCGGGAATGATGGGCAGTAAGGGGACGTGTGACATATCAACGGACTTAGCCCAGCTGAGGGAGTTGCACTGTGGGTGATATATTGACATCACGTTACGTCACCGCAAGCCACGCCCCCACCATTAGCCCAAATAGGCTAAAAAAACGAACGCGTTCGGAAACGGGCGTGCGATATGTCAAAACACTCAGCACGGCGGGGGGAGTTGAACCCCGGGTGAATTTTGCCTGTCACGAGACGTCATAGGCCACGCCCACCGCGCAAACCTATAAGCTTATCGCGTCGTTAAACCAGCTCCGACCCGTACGTGTGACACATTGAACCACTCAGCATGGTCCGGGGAATCTCCGGCGGAGACGTTACGTGGGTGGGAACGGGCAAAAAATGAAAAACGGTAAAACTTCGGTGACACAGGCGTGTGACGTGTCCGAACACTCGTCACGTTAATGGGAGGCGATCGCTGGGTCATACGATGACGTCACGTGACGTCAGTGGCCCTGCCCCCTTGAAAAAAAAAGATGAGAACAGGCGTGTGAAACGCTCGTCTCTCCGAGTACGCATCTCAGTGTAAATAAACTGGAAATTACAGAAGTCCTAAGAGGCCGTGCATTATAATAGATATTATTTTCTTGTGTTTTTGTTATGAAGACGAATTTTCTCCTGATCTTGACATAACAAACATGATCCTTTCCTCATGATCAGTACTTTTTTTTGTATATTCAGTATAAGAGCATGTTCTAGAAGCAGCATCGTGGATATTAATTAAAGCCATTTGTGGCAGCGCACATGGCAGTTTCTCGTTTTTATGGTTTCTCTTGATAGCGATAAAACACTCACGAGACAATTAAGTCGTGAAGATAAAAATTAGAAAGAAAAAAATATTATAGCGCATGGCTTCTTAGGACTTCCATAAGAGATGGAAACATTTCACAGAAATATATTATAAAATGATCCAAAAAGTGAAATTGAAAACAGTGGAGTCACATTAGCACTTGTGCTTCATCACTTCAGGCTGCATTCTCTACAACTAGATGATGAAGGCTTTTACACTCTGAGATCTGGAATTATTCAAACAAGTCATTTGATCTCTGGTCAATAGATAATTTTCTATCAGTGGAAAACTGACAGGGACCTGAGGTTCATCTACTGATGCTTTTTCTGATATACAATCCTTTCAGAATATTTGTTAAATTGAACGAATTTAGTTGGATTTTTTTATTGTACTGTTGGACTGTAAGGCAAAATAAGGACATGTTTTCTACTTTTCTTCTTTCTATCACGTGTTTTCCTTCTCTTATTTATTAGAAGTAACTGAGTTCTTTGATTAGATTCTATTTTTTGTATATAACTAATAACTAAAATGTCTCTCAGTCACCTGGAAAGTGATGTTCTAATAAAAATAAACCAAACCGGTTGCTGATTGAACTTCAGTACAGACTCTGTGGTACAAACAAACATCTTCAGATTACAGCGAAATCACACCATGTTTCAATATTAGATTTAACACAAATTGTTATTTTTGTTCTAATTATGTTGAAGTGGCTGTTGTCTTGATGGTTAATGCAGTGTTGAGGTGGACAATTTGATTTGTATTTGAGGGAATTAAACCTCACACTTACACTGTTTCCGGCTTTTTACTAACGTGTCTTGGTGTCAAAAACGAGTGCATTTTAAGTCAAAACACTGTTTAAATCAGATACTATAAGTTTTTTTTTTCAAAGTCATATTGGAATTTGTGAGTTTTGTAATGAAGGATGTTTTGCAGTAAGATATCTATACTTACTCAAGTATAATTTTCAGCTATTCTTTACACCTCTGTATAAAATTATTCATATATAGATATATAGAACAAAAGGAATTCATGCAGCTAATGATTTATACATAATCGTAAGTTAATAAATGAAAAAGCTACTGAATTGTTGATGTATGTTAAGATCCAATAACAATCCTGTATAATTCCTTAAGAAAATTTGGGCGGTTGATGTTTGTGTTTAAGAAAATCCACAGGGACACTTTGGAGCAAAATTTGTGGGAAAAAGTAGAGATGAATAAACACAGAAATGTTTTAGTACATTTGAATGATTTATGGTTCTTTAAATAAAAATGAAGTGATATATTACGACTCTGCTATGAGACTCTCGGTTCTGTTTCCTCTTTCAGAGCTCTTCAGATCTGTTGGTGGATCTTCAGGTCAGGAGTTGATCCATGCTGTAGGAGAATCTGTTACATTCGGTACCAGTGTACCAGTATTTGGGACATTAATATATAAAGGTGGCACAGTTGCACAGGTGTTTAATAAACAGAGTGACACAAATTCTAGTGAGAAGTTTGTGAATCGTCTTCAGTGGCTCAGTCTGACTGGGCTCTTCACTCTCTCAGACCTGAGAACAGATGATTCAGGACTTTACACAGTGGAGAGCACTAAAGACCAAAAGAGTAAACAGGAATATCAGTTGGAGGTGTACGGTGAGTTAATTTTTTTTCTTGATTTTAGAGAGAAACAGTGAAGAAACGTACATTTCTAACTCATGAGGATCTTCATGTTTCTGTACAGAGAGAGTTTCAGCTCCTCAGGTGATGAAGACCCCCTCCTCTTCTTCAGAGTTCTGTTCAGTGCTGTGTTCTGTGAGGAACAGCAGAGGACTGAATCTATCTTTGTATGAAGATGATGTTTTATTAAACCACACCAGCAGCAGCAGCAGCAGCAACATCACACTGAATCTTCTTCTAGAAATAAAGAGCAATAATCTCACATCAAAGACCTTCAGCTGTGTGTCCTCCAATCCAGCCAGTCATGAGAGAATCAGAATCAACCTCACACACTACTGCTCTCTGAACACAGGTACGAGAGCCGACTGTAAAATACACAACATGTAATTCATCAGAGTAAACAACCTGCACTACTCACAGAGCTGCTTTAATAGAGAATTCATCATAAACTGCTGACCTAATCAGAATCTAGAACACATCAGCACGTTCTGTTCATATAAAGGCATTAACCTCGATTACAGGCAAAGCCATGTAATTATTATAACTCTAATGAGAAAAGTGCCATTTTTCTCTCTCTCCTGAATATGTTAACAGATGGAAGAGAATCCTGTAACTACAATGAATTCCAGTGAACTGCTGATGCTATACTTTATTATCTACAATCCCAATTCCACAAAAAGCTGTGACACATTTGGTAAAATGTAAAATAAAAAAAAACAGAATGCAAATCTCATAAAACCATAATCTATTCACAAAGATACACTATTTACCCAACCATCTAACTGACCTGCTGTCAATTAACCTCATCAGTGGCAAAATGTTTCTTCAGTTGTTTCATTTGAATACCATTTACTTTTTCCAGACTTTTGTTGCCTCGTCCCAACTTTGAGACGTGTTGAAGCAATCGAATTCAAAATGACCTTTTTTTTCTTAAAGTGGTAGATTTCCTCAGTTTATACGTTGGTTTGCATTCTATTCTTGTGAATAGAATATAGATTTAGAAGATCTGCAAATCATTGCATTCTGTTTTAATTTACTGTGGAAGAGCTGACGGTTTGGGGGAAAGGAAAACCACTCAGGACTGGACCAGTTCTGAATTAAATAGTTTATTTCTTTTTTCTAGTGATCAGTGCTAAAGTCACAAACTCGCAGAAACACACCCACTGACACGCCCTCTCGCTCCTCTTTCATGCTCAAATGCAAGCGATAGAGATAGAGATAGAGAACATTCATTAGTCACAACTCCCCTCAGGTGTGTCATTTCCAGCTTCCCTCCTCCCGGCCTCCATTCACAAACCGGCGCTCGGCCACGCCCCGCTGCCACATTTAGATCTTACACAGTATACCAACTTTTTTTTTGGAATTGGGATTGTACAATTAATATAAATACGAAATAACATGATAGCATCAGGTTTCAGCTGAAACTTCATACTATTGAAGATATTCCTGCAAAAAATATCTGCTTCATAAACAAACAAATAAAACAATAAAGCATTTTTCCCCAATGCCAACTCCAGATGTACACTAGGTTTCACCTTCACCTGAAGACACATTCTTTTATGATGAGATATTTCAGCGAAAGGCCGGCTTTATAGCCATGTAAACTGTCCGCATGTCTTGTTTAGTACATACAGATTGTGGAAGTCTGAATAATAACCAGATTAGCAATGTTCATGAAGCATTTATACAGAACATCATGTTATTAATGAAAAAAAAAAGACATTTGGACAGTTCTAATGTTCATGTCATCTTTGTGATTTAATCAATATTCTGTTTTTACAGTTGATCCTCAGACCCCTGTGCACGTCCCTGTAATACGTTCCGTGCTTTTATTCGTGCTGGTGATCCTGAAGATCGTGTATCTGTATCTTCGTAGAAAAAAACAGGTGAACGGAAGACAGGTATTAGTCTGTTAATCACCTTTCAGGGAAAAAACAAGCAGAAATGTCCTTCATCTCTCGCACGTCTTATTGAACCTGAAACCCTGTAGATGATTCCTGTTTTGCTATTTAGGAATTTATTTTTTATCACTGATAAACAATAGCCGTATAACACACATTACATACAATAAAAATGAACCCATGCAGGTCAGTAAGCGATGGACTGAGAGTCAGTGATAAAAAGACCATATAAACACATTAAAATGTAAAATAAGTAGAGCAGTAGATTGTGCTGTGCAGCTACGTTTCTCACAGGGCACTCAGGTTTCACATGTTTCTGCATTTGCAAATGTTTCAGGCATGTTATGGCATGTGACATCTGACAGGTTTATAATGTCTACAGTGTGCTGGAATGAACTCTGTTGAAAGAGTATCATTAGACAGGACAGAAAATCCCTGAGTTACAGAATAACACTAACTATCATAAATGCACTGAATTCTCTCTCTCTGTCTCTTTCTCAGAGAAATATACCACAACCAGCTTTAGAGAAAGCATGTCTGCCATGTCTGACTGCCCCTGATAACAGAATTGACAAAAGAGGAACTAAAGAATGTTATCATATAATTATTTTAATCCCTGATGTTCCATAAAAAAATATTGAACATAAGATTTAAAATAATTTCATTCTGCTTATCCAAATTGTTCTTGTTGACATTAAAGAGCATTTTTCACTTAACAAATGCTTTCAGAATTTTTTCTGTCATAGATTTCAATGTATGTTTCTGTGTTTTATAATGATTATTTCTTTAAATCATCATGTTAAAATACTAGATTGTGAGAGTAATTATTAATTTTTTTTTCTTAATTTTTTCACTGTATCAGGAAGAAAATTGTCGATGTTCAACCTCGGAGCATCTCATGACCCAGTTTCACCTAAAGCTCCACAATTACAATTACATTAGTTTACAAGTACAGGACAGGATCCCATCCCATTCCAACTAAATTACTGAGAGAAGTGTTACATACAGCTGTAGAGCATCTTCTCAATATTATTAACTCCTCTATATGTTTAGGTCATGTCCCTTTACCTCTCAAATTGGATCTTATTAAACCCCTCATTAAGAACACTAATGTAGATTAAACTTTTTAGAAAAATACAGTCGCATTTCAAACCTTCTGTTTATGTCTAAAATATTACGAAAAATAGTGTCTGCCCAGTTCTGCTCCTTCTTACAACGAAGCAATATCTTTGAAGAGTTTCAGTCAGGCACAGAAACTTGCTTTTGCTAGATCTTAGTGATACATATAACACTATAGAGCATGACTTTTTCCTGGTCTCTTACAGAATTACATTGGAATTCAGGGACAGGCATTAAGCTGGTTTAAATCCTACCTGTCTGATTGTTACCATTTTGTAGATTTTAATGGAGAACTATCCAGCTTAATGCAAGTAAATTATGGGGTGCCACAAGGATCAATTTTAGGACCCCTGCTTTTCACAATATACATGTTTATTTTTGGAAATATAACTAGAAGGCATGGGATTAATTTACATTGTTATGCTGATGATACCCAGATACAGTAATATCTAATGAAAATCAGATGAAACATCTCAACTGGCTCGGTTAACTGAGTGTGTTAAATAAATAAAAGACTTTATGACAGAAAGAGTGACAGAGATATTGCTTGTAGTCCAAAGACCAGTACACCGAAGATACAGCAATTCAACTTGCGTTTAGAAGGATGTACTGTAAGTACTAGTTCAACAGTGTAAGACCTGGGAGTTATTTTAGACAGCAAATTGTCTTTTTTATTAATCATATCACCCATATAACAAAAACAGCTTTCTAACACCTTTGAAATATTGCTAAGCTAAGAAACACGTTATCTGTATTTGATGAAGAATAAAAAGTTTATCAAATATTCACTGATGGAGAGTTTAATACAAAAGCAATAAATATGTTTCAAGACTTGACTCATATTCATCATGATTGGGTTAGGACATGAATTCACAAATAAAAGGACTTTAATTTTATATGATCCTGGGAGCCAATGGAGTTTTACAATCACTGGAGTAATAGACATTGACTTAGATATACTTTATTTATCCCATGATAGTCTTACATTTTCTAGTTCCAGAAAATAAAAAACATTATTTCCTTGTGTGAACTCAAATAAACAAATCTATTTGAAATCTCTGCTCAATTGCTGCTAACAAACAATGTAACATGTAGAGTATTTATTATTATATGGACAAATTAATTTGCCACATGTAAGAAATTACAGACTGCCTCGACCCCGATTCCACAGCAAGATAAACACCAAATGGGCTGTATCCTAAAACGGTTTAAATATCGTACAAAATAGTGATTTTAGAAAACAAGGAACGTTTCTCGGCAAATGTGTACGTGACCGTGACCATTTAAACAATAACATCAGCTGACCATTTTGGCCATCACTCAATTCTTACACTCAATATGAATTTAAAGTGAAACTTCATTTTCATTACAAGCTGGAGGAAAAGTATAAAATATCTGAGAGGAACTGTCCTGGGTTCTTTTTGACTCCGATGAACACAAAGTACTTGCTGTATTTTGTCACTGCTTCACTAATAAACTTCTGCTTCAATTTACTGTCTACTGTTTTGTGTTGTTTTTGTACACAATGTTTTTGCACTTCATGTAGTGTCCTAGTCAGCGTGTGTTGTGCGTGATCTTGTCTGGTTTTGTGGCACCTTGGTCCTGTGGGAACGTTATTTCGTTTTACTGCGTACTGAACTGTAGATCGCTGAAACGACAATAAAATCCTACTCAATGTAGCGTGAATCAAATAACCGATTTTTAATCAGATTGTTGCATCATTTTAGAGATATAGACATGATGTATATCAACATAAATAAAAACACCCTCTACCATTAGCAGTGACTACACTTCACACTATCACTACAATCAGCAGCTCAATCATTTCCTAGTGAGTCCACAGGGCTGATTCTACATCATACTCTAATACAGGGATGGGCAAACTTTTTGACTCACGGGCCACAATGGGTTCTAAAATTTGACAGAGGGGCCGGCAATAAATAAATTAATTAATTAATAATAAAAAATAAAAAAAATTAAATAAAATATAAATTATATATATATATATATATATATATATATATATATATATATATATATATATATATATATATATATATATATATATATATATATATTTACACACAGTATATATATATATATATATATATATATATATATATATATATATATATACAGTGGAACCTCGGTTACGAATTTAATTCGTTCCGGTACTTCATTCGTAACCTGAAAAGTTCGTATCCCGATACAAATTTCCCCATAATAATGAACAGAAACTTCGTAATTCGTTCTGGACAACCAAAATATTACTTAAATAAAAATAAAGCCAATATTCACTAATATTATTTACTTTTAACATGTTATATTAAAATCATACCACATAAAACATACAAAAGAGGAAAAGATCTTTACCGGTACTTTCCTTTGAGAAGACTCGCTGCAGGAGACGACGTTCGTTGAAGGGGAGGAGGAGAGTTATTGTTTGAAGGAGAATCTTATTATATTATATTATTATATATTATTATATATTATATTATAGAATATTAAAGACAGTGTTATTAACACGAACGCTGAGACATTAGAGGGAAAATGAGAGCTGTTTCTTTAAGGCTACTATCAGTTGGTATTGAAGTCCAGAGTGAAATTCATTATGGGTATTGTACTTCGGAAAAGACTGTAACCCTGCTAATCTATCTTCATAAAAACAAGTAAAGTGGTTATGCATCGGCTAATGTTGTCCATCTCATCATTCCACGAGCATCAACTAACAAGTTGTTACGCTGCTGCCGGGAAAAGTTCAAGCGGATAAGTAACACAATGTTCTTTTTTATGCCAGTGCATCAAAGTCTGGAGTAAGTTTTGTTGTGGCAATTCTCAGGATAGATCCGAGGTGTTGGTCAGGATCTGTGAGGTGGTTTGTTGATGTTCATGATGCTGAATGTCTGCTTACATTGGTAGGTCGAACCAAACAATGTCAGCATCTTCTGTGCCATCTTCCAGAGGTTTGGAAACATGGCTTTGTTAAGTGAAGCATGAAAGTCATTCAGTTTAAGAGAGCTGAACTTCTCCTTTAAGACGGAGTCAGACTGAAGATCGATCAGTTCCAATTGCACTTCTTGTGGTGCGGTTTCAGGGTCTTGTGACAGAGGACAGAGGACAGGGTACAGAGGACAGGACACCAGTAGAAAAGTCCAAAGTGACGGCTGATATTGTACTCTTTGAAAACCGCAACAGTTTCTTGGCATATTAGGCATTCAGCCTTTAATTGGACTTCAGCAAAAATTTTTGTTGTCCATTCAGTATTAAACACTCGGCGCTCACTATCCACTTTTCTTCTCTTTGATAAGCTAATTTTTGCAGAAGGGCTCATAAGAGAAGAAGAGAGTAATACACACGAACAAGGTCAATGGAGCTGAAGTGCGACATCTTTCGGGGAAACGTGGGCATTACAGGGAAAAGGTAAATTGAACAAGGTTTACCCGTACCTATTTTAATATAATTTGGTCACGTTCGGCGGGCCGGATTAATAAGCCTTCGGGCCGTAGTTTGCTCATGTCTGCTCTAATACCATATCAGTACACTTGTAGCAGTGATTCAGAGATTAAGAGTTTATAATTATAATAAGACGTGGTGCAGAATGTAGCATTACACTGTAGCAGGACAGGCGTCTCACACTTCAGCTCTTCCTGTGCATTTCAAAGGAAATGTGTGGTTTTGTCCTTACAGACTTGCTGTCTGTCTGTCTGTCTGTCTGTCTGTCTGTCTGTCTGTCTGTCTGTCTGTGTGTGTGTGTGTGTGTGTGTGTGTGTGTGGTTAATGGTCTCACATTTTTTCACACAATACACCACCACGTGGCCTGTATGCGCTATTACAGTATCTCTCATTTGTTTTGCTGCATAAAATACCACATTAAACCCCAAATTATTGGATCCCTTCAACAGACCTGGACAAAATGAATTGGGTTGGAATGTTTAACAAAAAAATAGGGTTGTCCAGGAGAAACTAAAATATTAAATTTAATGTACTCTATTTTTTACAGAATTTTTTATCTCAGAATTGCATGTTGTATCAGTGTGTTCCTGCGAGCATGTGCCATCTTTTTATTGCTCTCGGCTCCCTGATTCAAAACCACACACCAAGAACTCAGAAAAAAACCCCACAGACAATTAGTCAAGTGTTTTAATTAGTTTACAATCTGACATATTTTGAGATTTAATCCTAAACATTTATTCATTCATTTGGTCGGTGTAAAAAACCCGTTCCGCTCTATGGAATATGATTAAAAGCTACGATCTGCTGCCACCTGGTGTCCTGTACTGATACTGCTACTGGTGCGTATAGTGTAATATACAGTATTTGATCTCCTAATGTTATTAAACTACATAATTATTTCCAAAGGTTTATTTAGGAAGCATCGACTGTAAAGTACACTGAAGAATTTCATCATCATTATATTATCATCATGGTTGGGGCAGTGATGATGTTCATGATGGGTCATGATGGGATTTAAGATTTTAAAATGATGGGAGGAGTTTTGTTTATTGCTCATAAACACCATGTGGTGATATTGGTACTGTGCTGTTATGTATGTATGTATTTATTTATTTATTTTAGGAATTAAAAATGAAAAAAGTGTAGATAGTTGAGAGAGAAGTCTGATGGTAAGAGAGAGAGAGAAGGGAAGTTTAACAGAGAAATACTGAGAAAGTTCTCAAAGATCAGCAGTCTGAAAAGTGAGTCAGTCGTCTGAAGCTCCACCTCATGTTTATCCTCCAGCTTTGCGTTCCTGCTGAATAAATAAAGTGTAGAGCAGAATGAGGAGATGTTTTCATCGTCTGCTTTTCCTTTTCATATCAGGTAAGATTTTCTCCTCAGAGATTTTATTACTGATTATAGAAATAAATGAAAAGTGTGTGCTGTAGATTCTTCACTACACGCCGAGAGAGTTTCATTCTGTACACAGCTGCAGGTTCCTGCTCTGAATATTTCACTGTGATGATCAACATTTACAGAGAAAAATAACAGAATTGAAAATAATCTTTAATGAGATGTAACATGGACATGAGCTTTAGTTCCCTCACCCACATCCAGTGTTCACATGTACAACACCGAGATCACAAATACACTCCAATTTATCAACAGGAAACAGTAAGTTGTTACGGATGATAATGATAATGATGATAATGATGATGATGATAATGATGATGTATTTGTGATCTAATGTTTATCATAATTTGATTCAGAATCAGACATTTCTTGTGAATAATTTGGGTGATTTATAAGATTATTGATTTCACTACAGTTTTCTTTGTATGTGATTTATTACAACTCTTTCATCAGACTCTCAGTTCTGTTTCTTATTTCAGAGATCTTCAGATCTGTAGGTGGATCTTCAGGTCAGGATTTGATCCATGCTGTAGGAGAATCTGTGACATTCAGTTCCAGTGTACCAGTTTCTGGGATTATAATGTATAAAGGTGACACAGTTGGACAGGTGTTCAATAACGTGAGTGACACAAATCTTAGGGAGAAGTTTGTGAATCGTCTCCAGTGGCTCAGTCTGACTGGGCTCTTCACTCTCTCAGACCTGAGAACAGATGATTCAGGACTTTACACAGTGGAGAGCGTTAAAGACCCGAAGAGAAAACAGGAATATCAGTTGGAGGTGTACGGTGAGTTCATTTCTCTCTTGATTTTAGAGAGAAACAGTGAATAAACGTACATTTCTAACTCATGAGGATCTTCATGTTTCTGTACAGAGAGAGTTTCAGCTCCTCAGGTGATAAAGACCACCTCCTCTTCTTCAGAGTTCTGTTCAGTGCTGTGTTCTGTGAGGAACAGCAGAGGACTGACGCTGTCTTTGTATGAAGATGATGTTTTATTAAACCACACCAGCAGCAGCAACATCACACTGAATCTTCTTCTAGAAATAAAGAAGAGCGATAATCTCAGATCAAAGACCTTCAGCTGTGTGTCCTCCAATCCAGTCAGTAATGAAAGAACCAGAATCAACCTTACACACTACTGCTCTCTGAACACAGGTACGAGACCAGATGACGAGTTGAACATGTGAGAATATTGTTATTGATCTTCTCCTTGCACACACATGTTAGAGCACACAGGAGATCACCTCTGCAGGACACATGTACTGATGGCAGCTTCAGATGTTCAGTTATAAATCATTCTAATTTTAAAAATGATGTTTTTCCAGATGTTCTTCCAGATGTGGAGGCTCCGGTGATGAGCACAGTGTTAATGCCACTGGTGTGTGCTGTGATGTCAGTGATGACTGTTGTGGTGATCGCTGTGAGTCTGAGAAACAGCAGGAAATATGAATCCAGATGTTTTACAGAAGACAGGTATCAGTCTGAAGGAGTTTTTCTGAATCAAATGTTGATGTAACTGTTTCTGCTCTCAGGAACATGATGGTTGACACTTTAATCATCATCTATAGTGTGCTGGAATGAACTCAGTGTTTCTCTCAGATACACTCATTTCTCTCTCTCTCTCTTTTTTTCCTATTCTTTTTCTCCATCCAGGAAAATACACAAGATTCTGTCTGTGACCACAACAGTGGCGTATGAGCCAACGATGTTCTCAAGTGATCTCTCGGATGATTTGCTTATCTTCTCTGACATTTAGTTCTCATCAGAAAGAGAAGATAAAGTGAACAGTAAGACCTGATTATGGTTTCATCTTCTCCTGTCACTCTCATTCCACATGTACAGAGAGACAGAAAGAAAAATAATGTTTAGAAACAAATTCAAATGATTTTTATGCAGTAGCATGAAATTTTCACTTCACTTAAATTTGGAGACCCAAACCTGTTCCAGCACCATGAAGATCTGCTTTTCATGGGTTGGAGTGGAAGATCTGCTATAGAGCTCCAACCCTATTGAACACCTTTGTGATGAATGTGAACCTGACTTTACTAACACCCTTATAGCTGAATAAATCTCCACAAAATCTTCACAAAATCTGGTGGAACATCTTCCCAGAAGAGTGGAGCTTCTTATAGCAGCAAATGGAGACTAAATGTGGAACTTTATGTCTACAAACTTTTGGCCACACCTCCAAGTATAAAATTATAATTATATAAGAAAAGCTTTTGGTAGAAGATAAAATTTTAGCAATGTTGTATAATAATTATGTAATACTTATAACCTGCATTTTTTGTCAGAATAAATCATTTTTTAATCACTCGGTTATTTTGAATATTATCAGGGCATTAATTTGATTTTAAAACCACTTCAGGTTACACAAACTCTCGACTGTTTCCTTCTCATTAACGTCGTTTCTGATCCGTTTTTCTCCTCTTAATTAACTGAATCAGGACATTGTTTATATTTATAATATAATTACACTGCAGAAAGTGCTGATGTTTAGTCACCTTCACTTCTACACTGTATACAGCTACAACACTATATTTCTCTACATCTTCAACATATACAATATTCTACCAGTAAAACACAATAACATTCACAAATATTCCTTTATATGAACTCAGAAAGCTTTTAGAAAGTTTTAACGTAAAGAAGAAAAAAACGTTGTTCCAGTTTTGAAACTGAACTCGAGCAGGTCAGTATATTTTCACACACCGGTTCTTCCTGTGCATTTCAAAGAAAAGCCACAAATGTGTGTGTGGTTTTGTCTGAACGCACTCTTCAAACCCCTTTGTTTAAAACAGGTTACAGCATCGGTTCCCTCTCGACACCACGTGTTGAACACATTGTCACACACATTCACATTTCAGAATCTCAGTATTTTTGAGACTTTTCCACACAAATTCCTGATCTAACATGAATATTTTGAATCGAGCATCAAATGATTGTGTCCAGAGACAATATCAAACGTGAAATGAATATACATAGTTTTACTGTTATTCAAACAGAGGGGCGAAGAGAAGATTCAAGCCAAAGAAAATGACAGAACAGTGCTTTTACCTTTTTTTTGTAGAGTTTAAAATTGATTTTTTATATTTTTTTATTTATGATTTTTTTTTTATATATATTTGCATTTTGATATAATATGGCAACTAAAGTAGGGTTTAGTTTATACAGATTGCAATTTCAGCAAGAAATAAGAAAGAACCTCTGCGCCACCTGCATTAACAAGACTTCCCTCAAAAACCTGTTGAAAACAATCTGAGAATGTCTTCTGCCCCCTATTGGATTTATCTATGTACTGCAGTCAATACATTGACGGTAGTTTTTTGCAGGGACATCTTTGCAGATTTCGAAAAGTTGTAGTAAAAATAACGTTTATGTTACTGATTTTTTTAATATGAAAATGTAGTTTTTTAAAGCAAATAATAATTTATTTATATTTTTTAAAGAATGTTATAGTAAAATTGTGTTGAAAATATGTGTATCACATAATAAAGCAGGTAAAGAAGGTAATTCAGCTTAATGTCAAATACAAAGTTTTATAATTTAATAAACTGATTAAAAATAAAATGGTCATCTTAAAATCATTTTTAACTGATTCCATACTATTGGTCGTTGTACATTCAATCTAATGTTGTAGTTTGCTAATATTTGTATTTTCTGTTTCTGAAAAACAAATAAATGATTATCATAATCTATATATATCTAATAATCCATCTTTTTTGTTATAAAATATACATTGCTTGACCAGAAATTTCTGCAAGACTCGCCAGAGGGTCTTGAGGTCTGTATATGCTGGTGATCTGCAGGCGTGTACATTTACCTTTATAACTCTAAATAAACACATTGAAAGTTAAACATTCCAGCGATTAAAATGTTGTAGTATAAAGGAGAACAATTTGCTGAAAGAAACCCTCGATGAAAATAAATTCTCTGGTTATATTTTTCCTGTCAGAGTAGAGTACGTTTAGAGTAGCACCATCCTGTTAGCGCAGTTTATTCAGACCTACTGTATGGGGACATTACAGTTTTACATCATCATCATCATCATCATCATTGGGGCACTGATGATGTTCATGATGTTCATGATGGGATTTGAAAATGTAAAGTGATGGGAGGAGTTTTGTTTATTGCTCATAAACACAATGTGGTGATATTGGTACTGTGCTGTTATTTATTTATTTATTTATTTATTTATTTATTTATTTATTTAGAGAATTAAAAATGAAAAAAGTGTAGATAGTTTAGTTAGAGAGAAGTCTGATGGTCAAAGAAAGAAAAAAGAAGTCGGATGGTAAGAGAGAGAGAAAAGGGAAGTTTAACAGAGAAATAGAGATAAAGATCTGAAAGATCAGCAGTCTGAAAATTGAGTCAGTCGTCTGAAGCTCCACCTCATGTTTATCCTGCAGCTTTGCGTTCCTGCTGAATAAATAAAGTGTAGAGCAGAATGAGGAGATGTTTTCATCGTCTGCTTTTCCTTTTCATATCAGGTAAGATTTTCTCCTCATAGCTTTTATTACTGATTATAGAAATAAATGAAAAGTGTGTGCTGTAGATTCTTCACCACACGCCGAGAGAGTTTCATTCTGTACACAGCTGCAGGTTCCTGCTCTGAATATTTCACTCTCAAGATCAACATTTACAGAGAAAAATAACAGAATTGAAAATAATCTTTACAAATAATTTTGAAGTTGATGCTTTAAATCCTACATTTCATTTAATTTTATTAGTAAAAAGGAGAGAAAGTGAAATGAAATGAAATGAAATGTAACATGGACATGAGCTTTAGTTCCCTCACCCACATCCAGTGTTCACATGTACAACACCGAGATCACAAATACACTCCAATTTATCAACAGGAAACAGTAAACTGTCACGGATGATAATGATGATGATGATGATGATGATGATGATGATGATGATGTACCTGTGATCTAATTTTTATCATAATTTGATTCAGAATCAGACATTTTTTTGTGAATAATTTGGGTGATTTATAAGATTATTAATTTCACTGCAGTTTTCTTTGTATGTGATTTATTACGACTCTTTCATCAGACTCTCAGTTCTGTTTCCTCTTTCAGAGATCTTCAGATCTGTTGGTGGATCTTCAGGTCAGGAGTTGATCCATGCTGTAGGAGAATCTGTTACATTCAGTACCAGTGTACCAGTTTTTGGGACATTAATATATAAAGGTGACACAATAGCACAGGTGTTTAATAAACAGAGTGCAACAACTAGTGAGAAGTTTGTGAATCGTCTTCAGTGGCTCAGTCTGACTGGGCTCTTCACTCTCTCAGACCTGAGAACAGATGATTCAGGACTTTACACAGTGGAGAGCGTTAAAGACCCGAAAAGAAAACAGGAATATCAGTTGGAGGTGTACGGTGAGTTCATTTCTCTCTTGATTTTAGAGAGAAACAGTGAAGAAACGTACATTTCTAACTCATGAGGATCTTCATGTTTCTGTACAGAGAGAGTTTCAGCTCCTCAGGTGATGAAGACCACCTCCTCTTCTTCAGAGTTCTGTTCAGTGCTGTGTTTTGTGAGGAACAGCAGAGGACTGACGCTGTCTTTGTATGAAGATGATGTTTTATTAAACCACACCAGCAGCAGCAACATCACACTGAATCTTCTTCTAGAAATAAAGAAGAGCGATAATCTCAGATCAAAGACCTTCAGCTGTGTGTCCTCCAATCCAGTCAGTAATGAAAGAACCAGAATCAACCTCACACACTACTGCTCTCTGAACACAGGTACGACACCAGATGATGAGTTGAACATGTGAGAATATCGTTATTGATCTTCTCCTTGCACACATGTTAGAGCACACAAGAGATCACCTCTGCAGGACACATGTACTGATGGCAGCTTCAGATGTTCAGTTATAAATCTTTCTAATGTTAAAAATTATGTTCTTCCAGATGTGGAGGCTCCGGTGATGAGCACAGTGCTAATGCCACTGGTGTGTGCTGTGATGTCAGTGATGACTGTTGTGGTGTTTGCTGTGAGTCTGAGGAACAGCAGGAAATATGAATCCAGCTGTTTTACAGAAGACAGGTATCAGTCTGAAGAGGTTTTTCTGAAACAAACACATTGAAGGAGAACTTCCATGTTTATTGTTTACTCCATATCGAGTGTGTACTGCTGCGAATGAACACTTCGGAACCACAGTTTGACCACCAATGTACAATCAGTATAAATGAGGAGATCTTCCGGTTGTCACTGTTTATATGCAGAATATTTTATATTTAGGATCAGCTCAGTCTCAGGATTAATAATCCAGTTAGAAAGTGTAGAAAGGGATCTTTTATACCAAAAACCATTCATTATTACTGACTCTTTAGATTTACTGACTTTCCACATTCTGATGTATTGCCTGATCCAGTATATTTTTGAATAGTGGATTGTGATTGGCTGGAAGTTACAGTTCATCCAGAGTGAGACAGCTATTGTACACATCATTTCATGACCTTTTGTTGGAACTTCTATTGTAAATACAGATTTTAATAAATGGTTCAAGACACAAAATTAATTTGTGGAAAACTTGAGTTTCACAACATGGAGACTTCAGTGTGCTCTTGAATGCTGTTAGAGCTGCTGTAACTGTTTCTGCTCTCAGGAACATGATGGTTGACACTCACAGCTTTAATCATCATCTATAGTGTGCTGGAATGAACTCAGTGTTCCTCTCAGATACACTAATTTCTCTTTCTCTCTTTTTCTCCTATTCTTTTTCTTCATCCAGGAAAATACACGAGATTCTGTCTGTGACCACAACAGTGGCGTATGAGCCGACAATGTTCTCAAGTGATCTCTCAGATGACTTGCTAATCTTCTCTGGCATTTATTTCTCATCAGAAAGAGAAGATAAAGTAAACAGTAAGACCTGATTATGGTTTCATCTTCTCCTATCACTCTCATTCCACATGTACAGAGAGACAGAAATCTAATGACTTTAATGATGTAAGCATGAAATTTCCCCTTCACTTGAACAAGGAGACCCAAACCTGTTCCAGCTCCATGAAGATGTGTTGGACTGGAAGATCTCCTGCTATAGAGCTCCAACCCCATTGAACACCTTTGTGATGATTGTAAACCTGACTTTACGAACACCCTTATAGCTGAATAAATCTCCACAAAATCTCCACAAAATCTGGTATAAATTTGATTTCGAAACCAATTTGGGTTACACAAACTCTGTTCCTTCTCATTAACGTCGTTTCTGATCCGTGTTTCTCCTCTGAAATAACTGAATCAGGACATTGTTTATATTTATAATATAATTACACTGCAGAAAGTGCTGATGTTTAGTCACCTTCACTTCTACACTGTATACAGCTACAACACTATTTTTCTCTACATCTCCAACATATACAATATTCTACCAGTAAAACACACTAACATTCACAAATATTCCTTTATATGAACTCAGAAAGCTTTTAGAAAGTTTTAACGTAAAGAAGAAAAAAAACTTTGTTTTAGTTTTGAAACTGAACTCGAGCAGGTCAGTATATTTTCACACACCGGTTCTTCCTGTGCATTTCAAAGAAAAGCCACAAATGTGTGTGTGGTTTTGTCTGAACACACTCTTCAAACCCCTTTGTTTAAAACAGGTTACAGCATCGGTTCCCTCTCGACACCACGTGTTGAACACTGTCACATGCATTCACATTTCAGAGTTCGCAGTATTTCTTTTGAGACTTTTTCACACGCATTCCCGATCTAACATGAATATTTTAAATTCAGCATTGAGCCGATTGCGGCCGGAGACGATATCAAACGTAAAATGAATATACTTAGTTTTAATATAACTATTAACTTTGGCATATTTCATCGGGCGAATTTGTACACCATTAAACATTGAACTGAAGTGGAAGTGTAGAGCAGCTGCGGAAGAAATAAAAACACATCAGGAACTCGTTACAAGGAAATATCTCAACAGCTTTTATGTACATTTTCCGAAAATCCTGGAATCTTAAAGAAAATTTGAGGGATTTAATCCAGACGTGCCCAAACACCGTGTCGTGACCCAGCACTGGAACAGCTGTGGAAGAGTTGCTTCAGGGTCACAAGAACGTTCTGGGCTAACATCTACCTAGTTTCAATGAGAGGTGAGTTACACTAATTCACAATTTTATTACCTTTTTACCAACAGTGCAAAATCATCATTATAATCAATATTTACAACAAAAATAATAAAAACAATAAAAGGATAAAATAAAATAAAAATAAAAGAACATAAAGAATGTTTTCTTATGTGATTATTTTGTAGGTCGGTCCAGAGTTGGGTTCCATGGACATGTGTGTTTCAGTGAGAGTTCAATTTCTTGTCCTCAAGAAACTTGTTGTAACACTACTTTGTATGAATGAACCTCTGCACCACCTGCATTAAAAAGACTTTCCTCAAAAACCTGTTAAAAACAATGTGAGACTTGTCTTCTGCCCCCTATTGGATTTATCTATGTACTGCAGTCAATAAATTGACAGTTTTTTGCAGGAACGTCTTTGGAACCATCCCCAGCCACTCTCAGTGCCGGTCCCAAGCCCGGATAAATTGGGGAGGGTTGCGTTAGGAAGGGCATCCAGCGTAAAACATGTGCCAAATCAAAACATGCGGAGGATCCGCTGTGGGACCCCTAACGGGAGAAGCCGAAAGAAAGTTTGCAGGAACGTCTTTGCAATTTTGTAAAAGTTGTGGTAAAAATAAAGTTTGTTACTGATTTTTTAAATATGAAGATGTCTTTTTTTAAAGCAAATAATAATTTATTTATATTTTTTAAAGAATGTTATAATGAAATTCTGTTGAAAATATGTGGATAATATAGCAGGTATTGAAGGTAATTCATCTTAGTCACCAATGTATTGCATTTTATTATGCAATCTGCATTATTCCTGTCACAATATCAAATACAAAGTTTTTTTTATTATTTAATAAAACTAATAATACATGTAATTTTCATCTTTAAATTATTTTTAACTGATTCTATACTCGTGGAAATGTACACACACACACACACACACACACACACACACACACACACACTTATATATACACTGACCGTCTAAAAAAATTGTCACACACTCTAATATTTAATTGGACCACCTTTAGCTTTGATTACGGCACGCATTCGCTGAGGCATCGTTTCAATAAGCTTTTGCAATGCCACAAAATTTATTCCTATCCAGAGTTGCGGTAATTTTTTACCAACACATAATATTGCTTATCCAAGACCTAACCAACTGCAGCAGCCCCACATCACAGCACTGCCCCCACAGGCTCATACAGTAGACACTAGGCATGAAAGGTGCATCAGTTTTTCCACCTCTATTCTTACCCTGATGCACCTATCGCTCTGATACAGGGTAAATCTGGACTCATCAGACCACATGACCATTTTCCATTGCTCCAAAGTCTATTCTTTTTGCTCCTGCAATTTTTTTTACTAATTAGCCTCACTGATGAGTGGTTTTCTGAAAGCTACACAGCTGTTTAGTCTCAAACCCTTGAGTTCCCTTCGCATTGTTCGTGTGGAAATGCACATACTTTCACTATTAAACATAGCCGGGAGTTGTACTACGATTTGATTTCACCAAACGTTTAAGTGGACGGCGATCACGATCATTCAAGACTTTTTTCCGAACACATTTCTTGATGGCCCCACTATTCTTCAATTTTTAATAATGTGCTGCATGGTTCTTAACGCAATTGTGGTAGTTGCAGCGGTTTCCTAAGATGTTTTCTTTGCTTGATGCATGACAATAATTTAATCCTTCTGAAAGATCTTTTCCTTGACCACAGGACGTTGTTCAAGAAATGGGAAGCTGCTCACTGCACCAGTCAGTGTTTAATAACTTGTTGCCAGCTGAAACATAATCATCCATATTATTAATTAATAATTGCTTAGTTAAATCCAAAACAAATGATTTGATCCCCTGCTGATTTTGTACATTTTCCCACTGACAATGAAATGATAAGTCTATAATTTTAATGGTAGGTTTATTTAAACAGTGGAAGACTGACAAGAAATATCAAGAAAATCCAGAAAAATACATTTCAAAAAGGTTATAAATTGATTTGCATATTAATAAGTGAAATAAGTAGCTTGCGATGAGCTTTTGTGTCTCATCCTCCACGTGCAGGGTGTCAATGATCGTCTTCTGAACAACTGTGGAGTCAGCAGTCTTCCCTCATGATTGTGGAGCCTGAACCAGGTCGAGACACCATTTAAAGGCTCTGGAAACCTTTGCAGGTGTTTGGATTTAATAAACTGATTAGACTGTGGCACCACGAGTCTCCAATATTCAACTTTTTCACATATTCTCATTTTCTGAGACACTGAATTTTGGGTTTTCATTAGCTGTAAGCTATATGTTATTATATGTAAATAATCTTCCACTTCTTCAAATGCAATATAGTTCCCCAGTTACCCACTACATTCAGCCCATGAAGTTTTGTTCACCTATGTAGAATAACTTCATATTAAGCAATAAATGTATCTCATGTAAAATCATGTTTATGATAAAACACTTTAAGGGTGGGGATGCCTGGGAAGATGTGGAATTGGTGGGTGAGTGCATCTGAAAGAACATTTCAGCACATTAAAATAATGTTTCTTTTTTGGTTGCAGTGTAAAGCCCTGAATTGATTTAAAATACTTCCTGGGATCTTTCTCATTTTTAGATGCTTATTTGGATGTTAAAGACGTAAACATTTACAATTATGGGTCAAAGTTCTTTCATTGTTTTTCCATCATGATTTTGTCTGCATCCAGTGCATCCTTAGTATCAAAAGCAGATCAGGGTAAATTCATGTGTTCTTGATACATGTCGATGCTCCAAAAATTTTGGTATATCGTGTAAAATAGAAAAATAATACAGAGAGGAGCAAATTGTCATTTTTATAAAGCCATATTTTATTTAAAATAAATAAAAATATATATTTTAAATTTAAAATATAAAATTTTGAAGAAAAAAAAAATTCTAATTTGATGGCCACAACGTATCTAATAAAAAATCTGGGATGGGCAACTGAAGTCTGGAAAAGTCAGTATTTTTAAAAAGAAACAGCTGGAGAATCATGTTAATGAACAACAAGTCAGTAACGTGAGGCAGTGTAAAAGTGTAAATGTTGCATAAATGTTCCTCAACATACAGTTGTGAAGACTTTGGTCATCTCTACATCTACATCACACAATAACACCAAAAGATTAATAGAATCTGGAGAATTCTCTAAATGCATGGGAAAAGGGTAAAAATCAACAATGATGCCTGCTTGATCTTCAAGCTCTACATGGGCTCAGAAACACCTTCAGAAATGATTTATACAAAAAATGCAGGTTAAAGCTCTCTCATGCAAAAAAAAGAAGCCGTATGTGAACATGATCCAGAAATGGCGCCATTCTCTCTGGGAAAAAAACTTATTTAAAATGGACTGAGGCAAAGATAAAATATTTATCATGTTTAATAATCTAAACAACTACAGACTAATCATTTTTGTACATGCTGGTTAACAGTAATATTAATTGTTTATATGAATATGGTAACTGCACTGGTTTACAGGTCCCACTTCCAGTCAAACAAGCTCGTAATGATTATTTTACTATGAAGTAATTATGTAAACACTAATTACAAAGGTATATCCAGTTAAACTGTGCTAGAATGTAAAAATGTAGTTTTAGTAATTATTAAGTTTTAGAATAAATGTTATATCAGTTACAGGGTGAGATTTATTATTTTCTTGTAGAAGATGTTTTCTTTTGGCTGCACCCTCCAGGTCACTGTAACGTTCATGCCGTTGTTCTTCAAAACCCCTTTGATCTAAAAAAAAACAAAAACAAATAAACTATTGTAGGTTTTACAATTTAACAATTGTGGACAAGTATGTTTTTTGTCTTGAGTTTAGTACGTGTGCATGTGTACAGTGAGTGCGGCCATGGAATGTAGAAATGCATGATGAATGGTTTATTTAGGTGGAATCAAAATGCAAAACAAAGCTAAGGTTTGCCAATTAGCACACAACAAAACAAGAGTGAGAAACGAACTAAAATTGCGAAAACAGAGAAACATGAAACACTTTCGACTCTTTAAATGGCAGAAAATGCATTCTTTTGCGGAGAAAGAACAAAAGTTTCGACAGACGTGTATTAAAGATAAAGAGTGGATACAGGTGCAGATAAAAAGATGTGAAGAATGAATGATGACACATGGTGGACACATTATATGAACAAAAACAAGGACATACACACATGGCTAGGCAAACAATGAGCTGGCATGATGTGCTCAGTGCAAGGGTGCATAATTACAGGCTTTCTTGGATTTATTAGATCTGGGTAGAATTACTGTGTAAAATTCTCTTAACCATTTATATACATTACAAATTGCTGCAGTTGCTGTAATATTTTTATTTTTAGTTATTTGTTAGACTCACCTGCTCTAAAATGGACGACTGTAAAACAGGATCAAACACACTGACATCAGACTTCACCTGCAGTCTTACTATCTGCCGTTTCTTTACTGGTAGAACTATGGAACACACACACACACACACACACACACACACACACACACACACACACACACACACACACACACAGGGCAGTCAATTATAGTCACATTAATATATATGCTAATGCTAATGTGTTCAAACTAGACAAAATGTACTATAGGCTTGTATGTACTTCATTGTACTCCACATACTTGTAAATTGGCCCCTTGGTCCCAATTAATGAAAACACCAGGATTCTAGTTGGCCATGTCCATGTGTTAGGCTAGTTTAGGATATGTGTAGCATGGACTTGTGTATAAACCACATTCAATTGAAACTACACTGCGTAAATTGAATGCATGTGCCACAGAAATCACAAATTCGACTATCTGATATTAAACGAGGAAATGAAGCTGAAACCTAAACGAATGATAAAACATATAAGCATTTTTTGTTAAAGAGTTGCATTTGGTTAATAAATAGCCATGAAAAAAAAGACTCACTGGAGTGACAGAAGAAAGCATATAGACTGGTACAGGTTTGATCACTGGTCGTTCCTGCAGTATATGTTACACAGTTCTTTCCAGCAGACGCAAAATTCGGCTGAAAAAGGGCCCATGGAATACTTGAAGCTATAGTCCCATCTGTCCATGTCCAAGTGTCCCGGAATAGACCAATCCAAGAAGTAGTAAAGATTACCACTCTATTCTTTAATTCTGTGTTCACTGATGAGCTGGATGAGGTGGGCAAATCAGTGTGAAATTGTCTGCAGAAAGCCTGAGCTGAATACCAGTCCAATGGAGGAAGGACGTAGGGGATGAATCTGGCAAACCCAGTGAATGCAGCTGTGAAATAACAATAGTAAAAAAAGATTATTTTAAGCAGTAAAGGATAAGATGCATAAATCAATTTTTCATGTTAACCTCCCAAGAACACACAAGTGATAAAATATATGGTCTTGATGTAAGAATCACACTTAATGTTTTACATATAATTGAAAGTTTTTTTAGAATGCAAAAGTGTATAAAAACAACAAAAAACCCCACATTTTTTAATACCAAGCATAATATTTACAGAAAGGAATTTTTGCGATCTAAAAATCACAAGTTTTATACATTGAAATGAAGTTGGTGACTCACAGTCATAGCAGATGAAGGGTTTCAGACTTGAGCAGGAAGAATCTAACCAACTTCCCCCGGTATCAATTGACACACATGCTTTATCATCTCCAGAAGGCGGAGAACCCCAGTTAGTAAATGATGTACTCGTCAGAGGGAGGTTGCTATAGGACCAGCGCCAGCTGTTGACGTTGTTATACATTCCGATCCAAGCAGGGGCAGTCATAAGATTTGTTGTTGCTACTGCTGCTAATCTCAACCAGTCTTGAGCACTTGCAACTACAGCAATGTCAACATATGTTTGTTTGCAGTAATTCTGTGCATCTGACCAAGTCATTTGTGTCATGACCAGATAGTACTTGTGAGGAGTGGTGGACAAGGTGATATACCTTGGCAAAATACCTGTTGGCAATATTTTAATATTTATCATAAACAGAACACTTGAAAAAAGATGACCTTTTTTAATGTTCAAAATGAGTCAGTTAGTCCAAAAGTGTGTGTGATTTTCGAAAAGAGCCTGGAAATGATTATCTGCCCAAATCTCAATCAAATCATGGCACAGTCACGGCTGCTCTAGGCAGGGAAATGATTTACATTTGTGTGTTCTATTATTCTGCTGTTTATGGCTGTTTCATCTTCGCCATCCTTCCATTTATTCATATTATTAAAACAAGATTGCAAGGGAGCTTGAAACTTATCCCAAAAATCTTGTTGTACAAGGCAGAAGACATCATGGACGGAGTGCCAACCCACAAGCATATGCCTACATCCAAATGTATTTACATTCAATAAACAATTTACAAAATGCCTATTAACATACTTTGGATGCAGGTGCAAACTCAATGCACACGGGGACAAACACTTTTTTGGCACGTTTGATTTCTATACAGTTTAAAGTTCTAGATGTTACAGTGCATCCGTACATTCACTTTTTACACATCCTTTTATGTTACACTTTAATTCCAAAATGGATTCAATTCATTGTTTTCCTCAATATTCTACAAACAAATGTCAACATAAAAGAAGTTTTAAGTCTTTGCAAATGTATTACATGTACCTAAGTATTCACCACCACTTTGTTGAAGCACCTTTGGCATTAATTGCAACCTGACGTCTTTTTTCTAGAGTATGATGCTACGAGGTTGGCACGCTGCTTTTAGGGTTGTTTCCCCCATTCTTATTCCTCTCAGGTTGGATGTGGAGCATCAGTGCACATCCATTTCCAGATCTCAATCGGGTTTAAGTCTGGGCTCTGGCTGGGCCACTCAAGGACATTCAGTGTCGTCCCGTAGCACGTCCTTTTTGGTCGTTGGCCCTTTTGGAAAATGAAACCTCGTCCAATTCTGAGGTCCAAATAGCTCTGAACAAGGTTTTCATTAAGGATGTCTCTGTACATTGCTTCATTCAGGATCTTTTGATCCTGTTTAGTCTCCAGTTCCTGCAGCTGAATAAAATCCCCAAAGCATGATGCTGCCACCACCATGCTTCACTGTAGAGATGGTATTGACTAGGTAATGAGCGTTGGCTGGTTTACTACAGACATGATGACCTGCATTCAGGTCAAATAGTTCAATTCTCAATCTTTCTCATGATCTGAGCCTGATTGGTGGAGTGCTGCAAAGATGGGTGTGCTTCTGGAAGATCTATCTTTACACAAAGAAACATTGGAGCTCTTTCATAATGACCATCAGGTTCTTGGTCACCTCCCTGACTAAGGCCTTTCACCCTGATCGCTCAATTTGGCCAGGTGAGTTCGCTCTAGGAAGAGTCCTGGTGGTTCCAAACTTTTTTCATTTACTGATGATGGAGGCCACTGTGCTCACTGGGACGCTTAATGATGCAGACATTTTTCTGTCTCCTTTCCCAGATCTGTGAATCAATAGAATCTTGTCTCCGAGGTCTACAGACAATTCCTTGGACTTCATGGCTTGGCTTGTGCTCTGACATGCACTGGTAGCTGTGGAGCCTTATATAGACAGGTGTGTGTCTTTCCAAATCATGTCCAATCAACTAAATTTACCACAGGTGGACTGTAATCAAGTTGTAGAAACACCTTAAGGATAAACAGTGGAAACTGGATGCACCTAAACTCAATTTTAAGTGTCTTGACAAAGGCTGTAATAATAATAATAATAATTATTTATTTATTTTAATTATTATTATTTGTTTTTTATAAATTTTCATTGATTTCAAACAAACTACTTTCATGTTGTCATTATGTTTTTTGTAGAGTTTTGAGGAAAATAATGAATTTAATCCATTTTGGAATAAAACTGTAACATAAAATGTGGAAAATGAGAAGCGCTGTAAATATTTTCTAAATGCACTGTATCATTACAATGTGTGCATCGTGTGTTTGTCTTTAACACCCAGTAAAAACAAATGAGAAAGAAAGAAGGAAGAGAAGAGAAAGAAGACAATAATAACAATAACACTGAATAATAACTATAACACAAATGAGATGCAGGTAAATAAAAATATACCTGGAAGCAGTGATACATGGGGTTCAAGCAATTAAGGCTTTTAAGCTAATAAGGAAAAAGACATTATTTCAGGTCGGACTAACGGTTATATAGTTATATCTGTTTATACATTTTTTTTATCGTGTTATAGCGCCACCAATTGGCCAACTTTTTAAAAATAATTATTAATATTTATTGTCCAGGGAACTTTTCTGCACTGATTTTGTCCTGGTCAGGTGAAAAACCTAGGACTAGTTTGCAAAAGTTGGTTTTGGACTTAACTTTATTTTGCGGATAAAACGGACTTCGTAGAGCGAATCAATGATAGTAGTTTTCTTCAATCTGAGTGCCCCCTTTGGCCAATTGGGTGGATACTTTGTCAATATCTTCCCAATTTTAACTCGACGATCTTGCATCCAGGTTTCAAGTCTCTAGTCCTTACAATTTGGTCTCCACTATCAGTTTATCAGGAATAATAATAATAATAATAATAATAATAATAATAATAATAATAATAATAAAATCCGTACAAGAACAATAGGGTTTCTGCAATACATGCTTGAACCCCTTAAACAGAGCGATTGTGATTCCATTTTGAGTAAATAAATTTACTACTAAAGAAACACTGCAATATATTTGAAATATCATGGAAGTAAAAATATCTTTTGATTAAAGCAAATATTTCTGTTAATAACATTTTAATTGTCTTTTGCTATTTTTATTTTACAAAGAAGAAAAACAATTTGCTGAAAAGAATAAAGACTAATGTAAGTAGTAAATTAGTCTTAAATATAAACGATTAAATTAATTGTTTTATAATTGTTAAATAATAATCTTGAGACATGAGATAAAATATATTTTCACTTGCTAAGATTTTTTTTCTTGTCATTAAGGGGATATGAATTCAACTCACCTGTGAGACACAAAAGTATAAGTTCTAGCTTCATGATGGACAAGTAGCTGTGGGTGGCAAACATTACAAGATCATTTCATCATGATTAATGTGCAAAAGCATTTATTTATAAAGTTCAATTTTTTTTGTTCACGTTTTATTTACAATAATAGTAATAATAATAATAATAATAATAATAATAATAATAATATCCAAAAAAGTTATATTACATTTATTGAATATATAATTAATATTTATATATAGAAATGTATAAATTAAATATATTATGGCAAAATAAATAAATAAATAAATAATGAATATCCACATTAATACACATTAAATATTTATATGTTATTGGTTATTGTACAATGCTAATTTCGTAGAAACAAAAATGAACATTTCGAAAAAAGCTTTTCAACATACATGAAAAGATACAAAGGAGAAACATCAAAAACAATTAAAATGAGATTTCGGAATAATAATGAGAGTACAACTCCACATCATACCTGTGAATAAACGATGGGTCGACTAGTAGAATGTTGCTGAGTTTTCAGTAGCTCCGTTTCTGGTCTTTGCTGCCAGTGTTAGGCTTTCTGCTAGATTTAACTGGTTAAAGAAACCCTTCTTCTCTTGTAAATTTCTTTTGCAAAACTCTCTTGAGGATCTACAAAGATTATGGAATGGCAAGAACTTACAAAGAGGAACACTGATTTTCCTAGGGTATGAGATGGATTATTTAAACAAAACCAAAAACATGGAAATGCCCATTGATTGCTCTTAGTTAACCTCTGATATCAGCAGACATACAGGCTTCAAATGCAATGAAGAATTACAATGATGCACACTGGCACAATGACTTCACTATGAAGATGAAAATTACATGTTTTATATGGATGTTTGTTTCTTGGTTTAGGTCTAAGTGACTTGTTTCCTGAGTCTTATTCCTTACATTCCTGTCAGATTTTTCAAAGTTGCCTATTCATGTATTAACCACAATTGACACCATGTGTGACATCATTTGTATGTTATGCATTTTAACATTTAAAATAATTTCAAGTTTTTGCTATGGAAGCATAAGGTAAGAAAAAATCAATTTAAAATGCAATTTGCAAAATGGAAATGCAGTATTCAATTTGGCAATGCAATATACAAAATAAATTGTATTGTAATGTATAATGTATTTTCCATTAATATATTTGCAAAGTTTTAAGTCAAATGGTAAGTGAAATTTATATTATATAATCCACAGTTGCCATTTTCAACAGTTTTAATATTTAAATTACATACTCATTTTAGTGCTTTATAAGTGGCAAAATGAAAAAGTATTACACAAATTGATTTAATATGTGTAACATGTCCAAGCAGAAAATGTCGCAAAGTAAATATTTAAATGTAATTTGTCCTAAATTCATTTAGACTCACAGTTAGGACACTTAGGATTGCATTTTCATCATAACACTGTTGGATATTTCTAGCAATAGATTTTGTAGATTTCTTTTGTATTTTAAAATACTTTCTGAGTCAAAGGTATGGCAAATAGGTAGCAAAATTGAGTTTAAAATGTATTTAAAATGCATTTTGAGCTTACCACACCCACCCTCCATCATGGCAAGGTCCGTCCATAGTTTCTCAGACAAGCTGCACAAGCACTGGTTGTCCCTTTTTTGGTCCAAAACAGGTATTTCTCATACAGACGATTGTCAACGAATGTGATTGTCAGTAACAGTCCTCCTGCCCAGACCTTGAGCGAAAGTTCGCAACCCTACCTCAAACTGTTCAATATCATTTTTGCCTTGGTGTTTATTTCTCAACTTACCCTGTGCCCCACCTAGTGGCATTGCACTCAGACCAGACAATGGATTTGCTAAAGAACTAGCATTTGCAATTTGCTGCCCCAATGCTTGGGCAGGTTCTCGGAGAATCTGTGGACGACAACAAACTTTACATTCTGCTGTTGACTAATACCTCCCCAAATGTGTCCTTAGCATTTGTGCAAGGGAAAAAAATACCAGCCAGTTACAATTACAGTATTGAATTCCTGGTACTTGCACCAGCACATCACCTGCCCTACCAAGGGTAAAAGGATACTGAAACACTCCTTTTTAAAGATGACCATAAGAGAACAAAAACTCATCCACTGTTTGGATCAGACCACCCCACAATTTTTTTCATGCCAAGAAATAAGCAAGGCTTAAACAGAAACATCTTCAGCGGAGGACCACACTCTGAAAAAAACAATCAGCAGCCATACTAAATGACTCAGACTGGGGAACATTTAGAAACAGCTCTGTTGATGTCAGCTTATTTATAAATGCAGTTTGGGATTCATCAGGAAACTGGCGGATGATACAATCTACCAAAAAAATGAGATGAAATGTCAGATGAGCTAAAACTATTCTACGCACACTTTAAGGATGCTGTAGTAGTGCTTAGGGTGCCAGTGGGACAAACAGCATTAATGGCTGCATGAAGATAAAGAATATCAAAGCTGGAAATCTGGAAGGTTGCTCCTTGACTTGTCTACATCATTTGACATGGTAAAAAGACGACTCTTTTGTCCTTCCTTAGAAGTTATGAATTTCATGGCACAGCTTGGCTGTGGTTTGCTTTCGCTAGTCACCTGTCATATCAGGTAAATGGAGAGGATCCACGGCACAATGGCTCTCCACTCGTGTCCCTCAAGGCTCAGTTCATAGGCATTTTTTTGTTTTACACACAGTCTATTAGCAAAGGCATATCCTATTGGTTTTCATATTGCAACTGCCCCTAAACTTATTCTTTCTTCCTACAGACTCTGTTGTTCTTGCTCGGATCTTGGCATGTCTAGCAGATATCTTATCTAATCTTATAAAATATTTAACAATAAAAACTTCATTATCGTCCCCACGGAGTGCTGCTCTGTTGAGGAGTGCATGATTGCGGTTGCTGAAGTGGTTGGATATGATCGTATTTTCTCTGGAGCTATGATGACTAGTGCTATAGTGACATTTTGGGGTAACATGGAGAAAGTTAATGACATTGTAGCCAAAAGAATTGTAGTTTATAATATGTTGACTCTGGTAATGCCTTTGTCCCAGCCAGCCAAAAGAATGACAAGTTTAAACCTACCACCATTTATCAGCGACGACACCATTAAAAGAGAACTAATGAAACATGGCAAGATTGTGTTCAAAATCAAAACGTTCTCGCTAGGTTGCATTTGACCTCAACTGAAACATGTGGTATCATTTAGAAGGCAGACACACATGATTGTAAAGAATTAAATTGGAAAATTAAACCTAGCAATGAAATTCAAAGGTGGACAACTATGATTGTTATCTATGCAACTTCAGAAAATATGAAGTGCCCCAGCTGTGGATGAGAAGGACATGTGATTCATGCCTGTCCTGAGAAGCAAGACCTGATAGTGCTTCAGAAAGAGAATAGAAATGAAGAGCAGGCAAGAGAAGACAGAAATACTAAACAGAGACAATCAGAAACTGGTAAAAATGATGAGAACCTTGTAAAGGAAATAAAAAAAACAATTACTGATGCCAATTTGACTCACGACTTTTCACCAAGGTCTCCTCCACCTTTCCGAGCTCAGAGTTACTTTCCTGGAGATTTTCTGAGGTCTTTGTTGGTGCTTAGCTGTGCTTTATTTTCTTTTTTTTTTAAGATAATAATTCAATATTATTTTGTCTCTCATTTTCTCCTATTAAAAACCCCTTACTGTATTCTCTGTCTCTGATCTCTTCTCTGCTACTGGGTCCTCTCCCTCATATGCACATTATTATTCAAGGGGACTGTCTCCGCTTGGGGCCCCAGCTGCAGCACCACCTTCCAAATCCCTAATGCCTACAAACAAAGCAGAGATTCCAGAGCCCATGACCTGTCTCGTGTTCCACTGCCATAACACCACATCAGGGCTGTGCATAGTGAGTAGTGGGCCACCATAGTTTTGTTTCATTGCCTGTATGATTGTACCTTTGACCTCCCTCCAGACACATGCCCCAAGCATACAGCAATGGATGAGTACATCCAAGAGGCACTGGATGCTGGGTTTATTCGCCCCTCCGCTTTTCCTGCAGGGGCAGGGTTCTTCTTTGAGGAAAAGAAGGATGGCAGCCTACGCCCTTGCATAGATCACCACATTTTAAACCATATTACGATCCACAACATTACCACCTGCCCCTTATGGCCATGGCTTTTGAGCTTCTCCAGGGAGCTTCTATATTCACCAAGCTTGACCTGCAAATTATTAAGCAGGAAGATGACGGGAAAACTGACTTTAATACCTCCACCGGCTACTACGAATATCAGGTCATGCCATTTGGCCTCATGAATGCCCCAGCAGTCTTTCAGGCCCTTATAAATGATGTGCTCAGACATATGCGCAAAAAGTTTCTATTTCTTTACCTGGATGACATCCTCATCTTCTTGAGGTCCCTCCTGAAGCTTGTGGAGCATGTCAAAAGGGTCCTCCTAGAGAACCCCTTTTTTAATAAAGCCTGAGCAGTGAGTTTCACCTATTCCGGGTCCAGTTCGTAGGGTTTAATATTGCCCCCGGGAGCATCCAAATGAATCCAAGAAAGGTTTAGGCAGTTGTTGACTGGCCCATCCCTACGAAAGTGAAACAGGTCTATCATTTCCTGGGGTATGCCAATTTTTACCATAGGTTCATCCGCAACTACAGCCAAGTGACCGCTCCCCTCACCTTCTTTGTCCATGGATTTCATCACAGGACTTCCACTTTTCCAACTCAAAAAAGTCGATCAATTTTACAAGGTGTGTTGGTTCATACCCCTGCCCAAATTAACCATAGCCTAGGAAAGAAAAGGAAACCCATGTTTTTTCAGTGTTTGGCCTCCCCATGGATGTTGTT
Organism: Silurus meridionalis; assembly: GCF_014805685.1. Taxonomy (NCBI): domain Eukaryota; kingdom Metazoa; phylum Chordata; class Actinopteri; order Siluriformes; family Siluridae; genus Silurus; species Silurus meridionalis. Next base: position 15,116,221 of record NC_060911.1, read on the forward strand.
ATGGACTGCAGCCCACAGTTTTCTTCACAGTCCTGTAGGGCTTTTTGTCAGCTCATTGGGGCCACCAGTTTGTCCACAATACTTTTACCATCCAGCATAGTACACCCTGTGTTCATTGTCTCTGGGTCTGTTCCCCTTTGAGACCAGTTTGGGTATGCTCTTCCTCTCTTTCTCTCCGAGAAACTGAAGGTGGCTGTACCATCTGCTCAATGGCATGTGAGGTGATTGGTGGTGCATTGCTAGTGAAGGCTAGCCTGTGTGGTCCGATCTAACAGACAACACAATATTAGACAGGTGGTCATAATATTATGGCTGATCAATGTAAGTACTAAACGTATACATTGTACATCTTTATAACTGCTTTAGTTCTGTACAGCTGCTTCGGGACAATGTCAGAATAATATAAAATACAATATTTTATTAATTTCTTCATTAAAGAAACAAATCTGCTTAGTCATTCCTTAAATGTCTTTTTCTTGTGTTCATTTGCATTCTGCTTGTCTAGGACTTGATTTTTCTGACAAACAAATGAATGCAAATTGTTGTTAAACCCATGACAGACATGCACAGCCTATAAAACGAACCTTAGTTTTATCCTAAAGCTAAACTATTTTTGTATATAAAATATAGTGAACACTTTTAATAATATTTTTTCAGCTTTTATTAAAATGAAGCCAGAGGGTCATGTCTCTGTTGTTTGATTATTAAACTAGTGGCAGTGGAGTGTGCTTAATACCACTAGCCACTAGCCCACCTCTTTGGATGAAGGTGTGGAGCTGTTGGAGGATCACTTGGTGGTTCCTAAACCTGTTCTCTTTCTCTAACTCTCTTCTCCTACCCAATGGTACCAGCACCTAAGAAATAAGGTGCAGGAGCCCACTATTTGTCCCCTGCTTTTTCTCCCCATCTTTTCTTCTCTACATCAACAACCTTGATTCGAGGGCCAAAAATTAGGTTGTCAACAAGACAACAAACTTGTATTTATCTGCTGGAGATCTACCACATGTCACATTATTCTCTTCTGGAATTAGTTGGGGGGGCAGCATTGGTGGGAATATGTGGAATAAGTTAGTTCAGAAAGCTGACTCTGTCCTAGAGTCCAAATTGTACACTCTGATACTTTTCCAGGATCCAGCAGCTTCTATGTAACAGGGAACAAAACAAGAAATCATTCCTAATGGCTGTTATCTCACTCTACAACGGATTGACAACAAGGTCTACTGAATAATTGTTTGTTAGCTTTTTTTTTTTCCCAAAACAGGACTTTTTGCAATATGCTGAATTTATTTACAGATGTTTGGATGTAGTGCTGATTTGCTATTTAATATGACAGTGATTGATGCTGTTTTTTTAAACAAAGGGCTATGTAAAACAAAATTTGCCCATGTGTGTGTGTGTGTGTAGGAGTCTTACTCACTGAAAAGTTTAGGCCTGTTTTTTACTAGAAAATTTTATTCAAAGAGTTTCAGAAAGTTTCTTTGAGGTATGTGCTTTGTTCTGCATTTGTGTGTAAGTGGAGTACGTGCTGGAGAGAAGGGGAATGAAAGTCAGTAGGAGTAAGACAGAGTACATGTGTGTGAATGAGAGGGAGGTCAGTCGAGGGGTGCGGATGCAGGGAGAAGAGGTGGAGAAGGTGGAGGAGTTCAGGTACCTGGGGTTAACAGTGCAAAGTAATGGAGAGTGTGTTAAAGAAGTGAAGAAAAGAGTGCAGGCAGGGTGGAGTGGGTGGAGAAGAGTATCTGTGAGAGTGAAAGGGAAAGTTTATAGGACTGTGGTGAGACCTGAGATGTTGTATGGATTAGAGACAGTGGCATTGAGTAAAAGACAGGAGGTGGAGCTGGAGGTAGCAGAGCTGAAGATGTTGAGATGTTTGTTGGGAGCGACAAAGATGGACAGGTTTGGAAATTAGTTTACTGGAGGGACCTTTAAAAACAAGGTGATTTGGACATGTGCAGAGGAGGGACATTGGGTATATTGGTAGTAGAATGCTGATGATGGAGCCACCAGGGAGGAGGAAACAAGGAAGACCAAGTAGGAGGTTTATGGATGTGGTAAAGGAAGACATGCAGGTTGTTGATTTAAAAGAGGCAGATGTAGAGGACAGGGGGTGTATGGAGGTGTATGATACGCTGTGGCCCCTAACAGGAGAAGCTGAAAGAAGAAGAAGGTAGATCATCAGCTAATACATTTTTAAACCATAAAACACAGGACAAAACAGCATTTAGAATTTCTATGCTGTGTAGTAATGTTTAAATAATCAGTCTCAGCATTGCATCAGGGCTAGTTAAGCTTCTTGGAAAAAGATTTAAACTGGTGATTGAAATTGTGCAGACCTTCTAAAGAACAGGTAAAAAATTAATGCTTTCTATGTTGTTTCAAGCTATTTTATAAAAAATAGCAATGAGACAATACATTTAAATACATTTTATTTTAACTTGTTATTCTCAGATAGGTACAGTGGTGCTCCTCAAATGAACTAGACTAAAGCACAGAACTACCACTCACTGTGACTCACTGCAATATTGACATTAAACAGTTTATTTCATTTTGATATTTGGACAAAGTCTGTATTTCAAGAATCTTTTTTTCTTTTCAAAAACTAATTAATTTCATTACTCATGCACTAATTCCAAGATAAACATTTCAAACCATATTGTAATAGTAATAAAGAAATGGCTTTATTAAAAACAAAACATAAAAGACATTAGATTTAATATTACGCCACATCTTCTATTTGATATTGTGTGCAGTTCCATTGTCAGAATGAAAAACCAACAGTCATCTAATGATTACCTACAGTAACATCATAGTAAAATAATAACAGCTTATTACCAAGGGCTAAGGGGAAAGGGGTGAACCTGTTTGATATATGTATATTTTATATTACTGAAACACGGCTTAGTGAAATGCTATTCCTTATTGTTAGTTTTTGTATTTGTCTCCCCCTACTGATTAAAACTTGAAATATAATTTATATCAAATCTATATTTGACTGTGAGCACTGGAATGTTACAGATCATCTCTCTTTTTTTTAGAGAAGATGTTTCCACCCGGCTGCACCCTCCAGGTCACTGTGGTATCATCCGACATCTCATTGTCTTTCAGGATCTGCTTGATCTGTAGGACAGAACATGACTTATGACTTATGTTCTAAATGTCAGTACTTACTGAACATCATTTTATATACACACAGACATTAAAGAAAAGCTAAATAAAGAACACATTAGAATGCAGAAATATATTATTATTGTTATTTTGAATGCTTATGGTTGGTTAAGGGGTCTGGTTAATGGTTATTTTAAAAATATTTTAGTTTAGGAATGTAGGGAACATCTCTGTCGTGTAAAACTCACCACATCCAGAATTGATGATTGTGTTTCCGATTTAAAAACACTTCCATCAGACTTCACCAGCAGTCGCACTATCTGCTGCTCCCTCACGGGTGGTACTGTGAGGATAACAAACAGATACACAGAACAAAACATGATTCAGTATTTCAGTATGACTTTAACATAATCTTAGCATATTTTATCACTTGGTTGCCATCCAATTACCAGAACATTCCACTAAAACCTGTTAAAGTGAATAAAATGGTTTAATCGGTTAAAGAATGCAAAATATACTCTATATTACTGTATTATCAGTATTCCCAGTGAAATGCTAATGACAGTTACTTTAACAAGTCATTTGTACATATTAATAAAGACAGTAGGTTTTCTTCTGAATATATATAACAAGACAGTCTCATTACCATTTATTTATCAGGATGCATGTAACAGATTTCATTCATTCAGAAATATGCTGACAGGCCTGTGAAAAGTTCAGCTCCAAACAGCTGTCTATTGTACAGAATTAAATGATACGATTCTAACATTTTAATTTCCTTTTTAACTGTTCTGAGGAGTGAGTACAGTTAGTTTAGCGTTTAAATGTGTCCCTGTTAGCAAAAATCTTACATCAAACCTCATATGTACCACCTGTATGTACATTACTGATCTGTATCCCTATTTATTACCCACACTGTCTATACTGTCTCACATTGTCTGTATTGTCTTGTATAGTCTGTTTTTTATAGTCTGTCTTGTCTTGCCTGTTTTGTCATGTATAGTTTTTATTTATGTCTGTACTTTTGATAGTCACAAACAGCTGGAACCAAATTCCTTGTGTGTGTCAACACACTTGGCCAATAAACCTGATTCTGATTCTGATTCTGATATCCTTCCCTACTATCAAACATTAAGACATTTGACTGCTCATTTGTTCTGGTAGACTTACTGGTGTGACACATGAAAAAGCGCAGGTTGGTGCAGTTATCATCTTCAAACAGCGTATAATGCAGTCCACAGTTTTCATGTTTCCAGTAATTATTGGGCTGTCCATTAGCCCACTGGAGATTTGAGACTTTGGTTCCATCTGACCATTTCCAAGTGTCTCTATACAGGCCAATCCAGTAACAAATACTGGTCATTACTGATGCCAGCTGTGCTAACAAGTTGTTGTCTGCGCTGTTGGTCACCGTGGCCAAATCTGTGTGAAATGTCCGGCAGTAAATCTGAGCGTCAGACCAGGTCAACATCGGACTAGTGACACCAACAAACCTGTCAGCGCCACTTTTAGTACCTATAAAATGAAAATAAATCAATTAACAAACCCATCTATGATTAAAGCAAAGTTGTAATAATTTTTTACTTTTAACATTTTTAATGTGTTAATGTGCATTTATATGCACAACTAATTTCAAAATTATTTCTTTTTTGTGTAATTGTATTTAAAAACATAAAATCATTCTCTTCTTTTGCCTCCGCATATAAAATTCACATAAGTACTTTGTACATTTTATTAATAACAGTTTGAAAGTATTCTCTGGTTATATGTAAACTACAGTATTATAACACAATATGGTTCAGTAGCTTATATTTCCTAAATATTTTTTTCAAAACCAGCCAACAAAGCAAACAGTAATAAAAAAAATCAGCATACAGACTCACTATTGTAGCATATGAAGGGTCTCAGATTGTAGCAGTATGCATCCCACCAGTATCCATTGTTGTTTATTATGGCACATGATTCACGACCTTTATCATTATTTGGCTCTCCAGAACCCCACTGCCTAAAAGTGGTATATTGTAATGGGACTTCATTAAAGGACCAGCGCCAACTGTTGATGTCGTTGTAGAGTCCGACCCAGAAGGGTGCTATTATGTTTTGGCTTGTTATTAGTTTGTTTAACCGTACCCAGTCATTGTCACTTTCTATAGTTGCCAGATCAGTGTACATCACCCTGCAGTAATTCTGTGCACTGGACCATGTCACCTTTGTTGTGATGAGATGATACTCGTGAGGGACTGTTTGCATGATGGAAATAATGACTGGAACAAGACCTGTTGGTAATATATAGTAAAACATGTTTTATTTTTGTTAATCACAGGAATTAACAGACTAGAAAGTCAGAATGATCGGAATTTTTACACCTGAAAGTGCGCCCAGATAATGTTCACTGGTAAAAATGTGTTTAGCTAACATTAGCCACAATCCACTCTGAGCAGTGCACATACTGATCACGACAGATTGGTCTTTTCTATTCAACAAACTGCGAATATATATTTTGCTGAAAATTCAATTATCTGTATTCATGAGTGTCCCATATGAGCACTATGATCTAAATGCGAACAATATGTCTCATCAGTCTGATCAATTTAGAGTCTGTTATAGTGAGAATGCTAATACAAGTGCTGGTAATACAAGTACAAAGTTAGATACACAGCAGCACAATACTAATGATCAATTATAAAATAATACTGTTTAGTATTTAATATCAGGTTTAATTAATGAAGAACTAATTGTATAAATCATTTTTAAGAACATTAGGAAAATACACTCACCAGTGATGCTCAGAAGAAAAAGCAGGGGCTTCATGATGGTGAATAGCTGGAGAATAAAAAAAAAGATCATTATGTTTAAAATAAGGAATACATTAATGCCTTTTTTATTCATTATTTTTGTATTGTTGTTTTTTGTTTTTACCAGTAGAAATACTAATATCTACTGAGCCATTAAGGTGTATCATAGATCTTGTTGGTTGGTGAACTCAACTTTTTGAACCTTTTAAGATGCTGTGGCATTGAAACAGTGTTTAAAAAAAAACATTAAAATTGAATAATTACAAAAAAAAAAAAATAATGATTTCTTTATAGGAAAATAAAGATATATATATATATATATATATATATATATATATATATATATATATATTTAAACTATATGACTTTTTAGTGCTGCAGTTTATATTTCTCCTGGGAAAATTGAGGAACAACTACTTAATATGTTAGGTTACAACAGATGCACAGTGAACTTTAAATATTTTAGTCATCATAGTGTTTCTCAATCACAATTGATTTGCCCAATTTATATGGAAAACATGTAATGATGCATTAAAAACATAGTTATAAGCAGAGCAAAATAAAACAGCTATCAAAGTATAATCAAAGCACAAAAAAGAATAAAACATACAACATTCGTTTGTACCCGTCAGATTTTGAAGACTCAGTTTCAGTAGCTCCTATACAAGCTCGTACTGTTGTTTTTCAGAGGGCATGACTGATGAAGTAGTAAGCCCTTTCAATAGGGATAGAGGCTGATTTCCATTCTGGTTGGAACACAAATCCTCTGGTTTAAATAAAAGCAAAGATAAAATGGAAATGCTGACCAGACACTTGATTCCAGCCTTCATCTAAAACAAACAGAGTAAAAGTTCAACACATGAAGTCTGTTGTAGTAATTGTGAGGATTTACCACTCAAAAAGTCAGTACAAATATTTCAGTGTTCCAAAGCAAATATGTATTTAATCTATTTAATTGCTTATTCTCAAGTCCAGGCAGCCACTCCTGTTTTACCTCAAAGTGCCATAGTGGAAGTCTGCATGTATATACAGTATATAGAAGCCTACTGTATATGTATCCCTAATTACAGTAATCCCCCTTTTATTGTGGTGGTAAAGTTCCAAAACCACCGTGATAAATGAAAAAAGCTATAAACGGACGCCAACTTAAAAATGCTATTTCATGTATACAGTACTGTACTGAATTCACATTTTACTTAATTTTATAATTTAGAATAATATTTTTAATAATAAATCTCATTATTTGAACATAAAACAATTGACTTGTACGTTTTTTTTTGGTCTAGCATGCTCTCCACGAGAGACCGGGAAAATCAGCCAAACAAATTAGTTATGCAGCAAATGCAATTCCGTAATTCGACCCGTGGTAAAGCGGGGGATTACTGTATTATAAAAAGAACAAAGAATCGAGCACATAACTGGTTATAAACAAACATGATTACCATCGATCCTCCTTGTTCATCTTATGAAAAGGGCTAATCATAAAAGTTCCTTGTCCAACATTTCAAAGTAATGATATTTCTTGCCTATCTATCATACAAAAGCCTGTTCAACACTATTCTAATACACAATTATTTTATTGTCCACATTTCTTCTATGTGCTGAGTTTATAAAGCCTGTGATGTTCAACATTAACAGAACATCTTATTATTAGTTTCTGAATTTGCTAGTTATTTATATTTATTTTATATTATAGATATTTATTTATATTGTCACATCCCGTCTAAACCAGCTACAATTTAAATTATATGAAAAATACCTTTAATAGTTTGTATTGTTAGATTGTGGTCCAGTTTGTGGTTCACTTCATTTGTGTCGATTTTGATTAAATTTTTCGTTTGTTCTTATTGGATTAAGAACTTACAATATCTGGTCATTTTACAGTGTCAAATGCTTCACAATTTAAACTCAGAATATGGATGTATACTCCTTAGTGGTACATGGGGTCAAATCTGTTTTGTCACGTCAGCCAAATATTTGTTGGTCGAGGTCAATAACTAAAAAAGGACCACTTGAGAAAACCAACCACTTGAGAAAGGAGTGATATACAGTTGCCTAACAATTGTTCTTCTTTTAAGCTGTATTGTTGGTATTGTTTTATGTAGTTTATATTGTTTTGTTTAGTCTAAGTAAAATATATTGTGTTATTTATGTCTGTACTTTTGAAAGTTGCCAACAGCTGGAACCAAATTCCTGTTGCGTGTCAACACACTTGGCCAATAAACCTGATTCTGATTCTGAACTCTAACAAAAGATCTACAAAATATTCTAAAGGCAAGAAAAGAAGGGAGAAGCTCCTCTTTGAATAAATTTTACTAGCAAACAAAAGAGTTATCCTGTTTCCTATTGTTTGTGTTCAGTTGTATGCCAAGCCCTCACAGTCACCTCTACAAATTTGAAAAGGACCAAATTGTGATGTCTAGACAACTGGTTCAGAGCATGTCCAAACCTGCACCTCTTGTGTTCTGTTCCCGGTCTGCAATGGTCAGTATCTATAAAAGGTGCTTCAAGGAAGGAACATTGATGAACCGGAGTCGTGGGTGGCCAAGGATCATTGATGCACATGGGGAGAGAAGGCTGGTCCGTGTGGTTCGATCCAACAGACGAACTCCTGTATCTCAAACTGCTGAAGAAGTTCATGATAAGATAAGATAAGATAAACCTTTATTCGTCCCACAGTGGGGAATTGTCTTTGTTACAGCAGCAAAGTAAAGAAATAAAAATAAATGCAAATATATAAAAAGAATATACACATACTATAATATACAGTATATACACAGTACAATGTATAAATACAAATAAGGAAAGAAAAAAAAATGGAACCCTAACCCTAAAGTGGACTACATTAGACTCCAACAAGCTACACGGCATAAATTCAGAAACTGCTGTGTAATTGTCATCACAAAGACATGACTGAGTTCCGGATGACACCATTCAGCTGGACTGTGTCAGTTGATAGACTGTGTGTTTACATTAACACGGAATGGTGTAAGAACTCCTAGTTTCCACCTACTGGTGAAGTTTACAAAAGTCAGATGTAGACCTTTTTATTTACCCCTGGAATTCACCACCGTTATTGTACCCGGAGTCTACATTGCAAATAACCCTAATTGAGAATCTGGTCCTGTTGGGCCTGAACAGCTCTGTCTGTAACTGCATCCAAGACTTTTTCACTGGGAGACCTCAGGCAGTTTGGATTGTTTACATCAATGGCTCCTCTGCAAAGATTATATCCAAATTCCTTTGTGTTCACCTGGCAGAAATCCTCACCTGTTCCCTCAACACCAGCTCCAGAACATCGGGACCATCGAGTGCATCCTGAGCAGCTGTATCACAGCCTGACTCTGGAATTGGATGGCAAGACCCTACAGGGGATGGTGAGGATGTCTGAGAAGATCATCTGGGTCTCTCTTCCCTCCATCATTGATATTTACAAGCACTATGCATCCGAAAAAAGCCACCAGCATTGAGGCTGATCACATGTTCCCTTTACACACACTTTCATCTCAGTAAAAGTAATAGGAACAGTTTCTTCTAGATGTACAGTATTAATTTATGTTGTCTGATTGAGCACCTTGCTCCTGGGGGAACGTTGTTTTGTTTCACTGTGTAATACACTATATATTTAAATTGACAATAAAAGCCGACTTGATTTGAGATTAATTTAAGCACTGCAAAAGAGATCACAGTGGTTGAGGTATTTTTTGTACAATTACTAAAATATATGTGCATTTGTGCCAGTGTACAAAAATGAAAGCCTTGAACTCTAGCTGTTAAATAGTGATTGATGGGCCATGTCTCTGTTACCTACAGTCTTGATTCTTCATCTTTCTAAAGTAAATTATTTAGATTTTATAGCAGAGACATTAATGAGCACAAAAACCTTTTATTTATTTATTTATTTTTTGGACAAAACCTTTAAAATAATTATCAGCGTGTAGCAAAAGCCTCCAAAAACCATCAAATATTTTTGAGCTCTGCTTCCACCTTGCGGTCAAATACTGTATTGCATATAACACATTAAAATGGTGCTGATGTGCTAAACCTAGCATGATAAGAATTTTCAAGTATTTTTAAGAATTTTCAATTTAGTTTCATTTAATCAGGTAACCAGTTGCACACAATATTAACAAAAATAAATTTAATAATGACTGCAGTACAATAATATTATAAACAATTAATTCAAGTAGGCGAATATTTTATTGATATAGCACTATTAAAAAAATAGGTTACAATGTGCTTCACAGTAACCAACAAATCTCTAATATCATTTTTGAGTATAAGTTGGAAAAAAAAAATAATTGTTTCAGCCTAGTCCTAGGCAGGCTTGTTTAAATTACCTTTAACTGCTCTGCTAGTAGACTATTTAAGGTACTTTTGGGCCTCACCATGCAAGACTTACACTTTTAAGTGAAGACCTGTATCTTAAACTCCTTTCTAAATTATTAATGTGTATTTGTCTTGCTCACACTGAAAACCCACAAATTCCCACAGTGGGCCGACATGTTTTGTGAGACAGAATCTATCTAATCGTTTGCTGTAGCATGCTCCCTTTGATCTAAACACTGCTTGACTAATCCCAACATCTCTCAGGTCACAAGGAAGGCATGATTCAAGAACGTTCTCTGTTCTGGATCCTAAGTGGTGTAATAAACTTCCACTTGATATACAAACAACTGGTTTCATAGCGTTCTTCAAACAATATCTAAAAATCAACTTTTTTCTCAGCAGTACCTTATGTATTGATAGAGACTACAAAGCACTTTTATAAGTTTCCCTTAGATAATGGGTGTCCACCAAATGTCATAAATGTAAATGTGTGGAAGGGAAGTGGTTTTACAGTGGTTTAGGTGTTGAAACATCTGATCCAATCCTTGAGCTCTTAAGACTGAGAAATTATCCTGCAGCAGATAAAGCAGACCATCGTGCAGACAGCATCTCAACCACATTCCCTATGAATCACATTCCATCCTCTCAGTGTTTCCAAAGGTTGCTGGACATGAAAACGCTGGTAAGTGATGGAATCTTTTTGTTTAACTACAGTTCATATCTGTAAACTGAGCATGAGGTTGTCAGAAATATTCTTTTATTTTTCTGTTGCTAGAGAATGGTCAAAATTTTAGCCTCCTCGTTGGTCCAGAAACAGCTGCCAAACTCCTGTAGAAGTGGCCTGCGTTCTATGATTAAAAAAACCCACCTCAGAGCTCAGAACTTGCTGAAATCTGCCAGGAATCCATACAATGATGAATCTTCAGAAGATCATCGAGGTATGTCTAACACAGAGTGGGACAGTAATATGGCCTCTTTACTGTTGCTCCTTTACTTGGTGAAACAGAAGGGATATCACCAGCCATACCTTCTTGCCTTTGGAACAAGTGGGCCATCAGCACTAAGTACATTGTGACTGAGGAGATGCTCATCCCATGGACCACATTGTTTGCTGCCTTTGATATAGTATTTACAGCACACTTCGTTTCCTTTTAGGAAGGAGACGCTGCATCGAAACGCTTCGGGAATGCCCGTGTTGTTCATGCTCTGAATCATTTGTAAAATCTGGCCAATAGGCAAGTCGTGATGTCATCGGTGGGCGACGTTGCACAAACCAGGATGCTACAAAATGGCAGCGCGATGGTAGCAGCATTAGCTTCTGTTGTTCAGGTAAGTGCTTTTTGTGTTATTCTGTGCAACATGGCTAAACAGACAGGCTTTCGCATGTGTGTCCCTTCTTGCCCCCGGTTCATTACGGGAGGAGATACTCATGAGATGTGCGTTGTTTGTTTGGGAGTGGAGCATGCTTAATTGGCTCTCGAGAGATAGCCACTTGGCCTTTGTAGGTAAGGCTTTTGGGACTCCTTGGCGGTTGCCATGCTTACACTCCTGAGAAAAGGGGCCATCAAGGTTTTCCCCCCTTGGTCAGAGAGCCAGGCTACTACAGCTGGTTCTTTGTGGTTCCGAAGAAGGATCCAGGCCGATCTTAGATCTACGCTCCTTGAACCGCTCACTCATGAGGTTCAGGTTTAGGATGCTTAACCTCAAGCAAGTGGTGTCACAGATCAAGTCCGAGGACTGGTTTGTCATGATAGATCTGAGGTACGCCTATTTCCACATAGCCGTCCTTCTTGCTCACAGGCGGTTCCTGAGGTCTACTTTTAGGGGTGAGGCTTACCAATATCGGGTCTTTCCTTTTGGCCAAGCACTCTCACCCCGCACCTTCACAAAGTGCATGAATGCGGCTCTAGCCCCACTACGGCTTCAGGGCATCAGCATTCTTAGGTTCAATTGGTTGGTTCTAGCTCGATCAGAGCTTTAGGCGGTCCGGCATAGAGATGTTGCTCTTGCCTGCATTAAGGAGCTGGGGCTGAGACTAAACTTGGGAAAGAGTGTGCTTTCTCAGTTGCAGAGAACCACCTTCTTGGGAATGTTGTGGCACTTGACCGTGCTGCGGGCAGAATTGTCTCATTCCTGTCTCAAGGCCCCATCTTGGGAGCGCCTTGTCATTGCTTAACGCCCACGACAGATGCGTCCCTCACGGGGTGGGGGGGCAGTCATGAGTGGCCACTCCGCCCGAGGTCAGTTGGACGAGCTGCATCCTTCATGGCACATAAACTGCCTTGAGATGATGGCTGTGCTTATGGCGCTCTGACACTTTCGGGACCTAAAGGGTCACCACGTGCTGGTCCATGTAGACAACACATCGGTGGTCTCGTACATCAACTGCTAGGGGGGTCTTTGTTCTCACCCAATGTACAGGCTGGCATGATGGATACTCCTGTGGTCCAAAGGGAAACTCCTCTCGCTGAGAGCCATTAGATTAGAGAGCGGACGCCTTTTGAGGTGGTGGAGCAGGTATGGCGGAGATTTTACAGAACCCAGGTAGAATTGTTTGCGACCCGGGAGACCTTGCACTGTCCCCTCTGGTTCTCTATCCCCTAGTCCCGCTGGGGCTGGACGCCATGGTGCAGACATGGCCGAGGCCTCATCTGTATGCCTTCCCTCCCATTGCTTTGCTCCCAAAAGTTCTGAAGAGAATCCGCCAGGAGAGAGTACGTCTCCTCCTTGTGGCACCCCGTTGGCCGGGCAGACCATGGTTTGTGGAACTGCTTTCCCTCCTCAAGGGACCTTTTTGGGAAATTGGGGAATTCGCTAGGGAAACACTCTCACGTATTCTGCATGGCACCCGGAGGCCCGGGTTACAGTCCACCCCATTGAACTTTGTCAGGTTTTACGAGCCACTCCTGGCTCCTCTGTCCTGCATGCTGGTGTTGCCCAGGCACTCTAGACAGGGATTGGTCAGTATGGTATACTTGTCCCCAAAGCGTTTCGATGCAGCTTGAGTTCCTGAAAGGGAATGTGTCTAGGTTAGGGATGTAACCCTAGTTTCCTGAGGGAACCAGACGCTGCATCTCGAGCCATACTACCTGCATCCCTGTCAGAGCTTACCTTCACCTTTCTTTCAGAAGGTTATGCCACTACCATCGCTCTGCTGTTTTTTGTAGCTTCCTGGTTTGTGCGACGTCGCCTGCTGATGACGTCACGACTTTTTACACTTGATTCAGAGCGTGAACAACGCGGGGTGTTCCCAAAACGTTTCAACGCAGCGTCTCGTTCCCTCAGGGAACTAGGGTTACATCTGTAACCTAGAGACTTTTTCAGTGTAATCTATGATGATGTTCTCAGCAACATGTACACATTTCTCCAGACAACAGTTTATATTCTAGATTTTGACACAACTAAAGAAAGTCCAAAGGTGAAAGAATTGAGAGTTGATATTATTGAAAACATGCATTATGTTTTATTTGTTACACCTCATTTTTTGAGGTACTTTAAGCCCTTTGATGTTCAAATGGCTTATGGTACAGACTCATTTTTTAATGTTGTACTGGGCCTTTTTGCAGCACTTTTTTGACTGATTATTTCAGGAGTGGCGAATGGAAGCCCTAATAAATTATAACTATAACTATAGTATTAATGCCAGTGGACTATGTAAATACTCAACACTGATTTACATTTTTTAATTAAACGGTTTTCTTTATTGACCAGTTAATCCGTGAATGTTTCTGAAATGGTAACTCTGAACACTGATTGATTTTTCTGATCATCTATTAATATTTTACACTATAAGAGTTTGCCTGTTAAAAATTTTAACTTTTTCAGAAGTGTTAAATTAATACTGTGTATTTAGGAGCAACGCACAACCCCTGACATCGGTTTTTAAAGAACTACAAGGTGAAATTTATCCTCTATGGCTGCTGTAACCAATGCACTGCTGGACCTGTTAATGAGATTATTATTGCACTGGCTCAGGGTATTTTTTTTTTACCACTAGATGGTGCCAAGTGCCTATAAATGGAATTACATCGGTACTTCTCTGCAATTTGTAATAAGTGCTGAAACCAACGGGTGCCAAACAAATATTTTTTTTCTTTTAAAGGATTATTGGACTGTACAAGTAATAAAGAAAATGTATAAAAGTTCTTTAAAATTTTAAATGTAACTTAGTAAATTGTCCAGAGATGTTTTTGTTAAGCACACAAAGCACTATACCACTGTTCATTTAGAATGGTATTTGGTGTGACATATGGAAATAGAAAGGAAGACAAAGTGACATGGTGGTGGAATGAGTGCAGGAAAGTATAAGGAGAAAGAGGTTATTCTCAGATAGGTACAGTGGTGCTTCTCAAATGAACTAGACTAAAGCACAGAACTACCACTCACTGTGACAGTTTATTTTATTTTGCTATTTGGACAAAGTCTGTATTTCAAGAATCTTTTTTTCTTTTCATTACTCATGCACTAATTCCAAAACATAAAAGACATTAGATTTAATATTACGCCACATATTCTATTTGATATTGTGTGCAGGTTCATTGTCAGCAGTGAAACCAACGGTCATCAAATGATTACCTACAGTAACATCATAGTAAAATAAGAACAGCTTATTACCAAGGGCCCCTTATGGGGTAAGGGTTAAGGGGTAAGGGGTAAAGGGTGAACCTGTTTGAGGTATATTTTACAAACAGAACTGAAACACGTCTTAGTAAAATGCTATTCCTTATTGTTAATTTTTGCACTTGACTCCCCTACTGATTAAAACTTGAAATATAATTTATATCAAATCTATATTCGACTGTGAGCACTGGAATGTTACAGGTCATCTCTCTTTTTTTTAAAGATGATGTTTCTGCCCGGCTGCACCCTCCAGGTCACTGTGGTGTCATCTGACATCTCATTGTCTTTCAGGTTTTCTTGTTTCAGGTTGTCTTTCAGCGTCAGACCAGGACAACATCGGACTAGTCACACCGACAAACCTGTCAGCACCACTGTTAGCACCTATAAATAAAAATAAACCAATTAACAAACATATCTGTGATTAAAGCAAAGTTGTAACAATTGTAAAAGCAAAACAAAATATTGTTTTTTTATTTACATTTTATTTTTACTTCTTACACTTTTAATTTGTTAATGTGCAATTATATGCACAACTTTTTTCGTGTAATTGTATTTTAAAACATAATCATTCTCCCCATTTGCCAAAACCAGCCAACAAACCCAACAGCAATAAAAAAATCAGCATACAGACTCACTATTGTAGCATATGAAGGGTCTCAGATCGTAGCAGTATGCGTCCCACCAGTATCCATTGTTGTTTATTATGGCACATGATTCACGGCCTTTATTATTATCTGGCTGTCCAGAACCCCACTGCCTAAAAGTGGTATATTGTAAAGGGACTTCATTAAAGGACCAGCGCCAACTGTTGATGTCGTTGTAGAGTCCGACCCAGAAGGCTGCTTTTATGTTTTGGCTTGTTATTAGTTTGTTTAACCGTACCCAGTCATTGTCACTTTCTATAGTTGCCAGATCAGTGTACATCACCCTGCAGTAATTCTGTGCACTGGACCATGTCACCTTTGTTGTGATGAGATGATATTCATGAGGGACTGTTTGCATGATGGAAATAATGACTGGGACAAGTCCTGTTGGTAATATATAGTAAAACATGTTTTGTTTTTGTTACTCACAGGAATTAACATACTAGAAAGTCAGAATGATGGGAATTTTTACACATGAAAGTGCGACCAAAACATGCTGCTATGCCCAGATAATGTTTACTGTTAAAACTGTGTTTGGCTAACATTAGCCACAATCCACTCTGAGCAGTGCACATACTGATCACGACAGATTGGTCTTTTCTATTCGACAAACTGCGAATATATATTTTGCTGCATATTCTGTATTCATGAGTGTCCCATATGAGCACTATGATCTAAATGCGAACAATATGTCTCATCAGTCTGATCAATTTAGAGTCTGTTATAGTGAGAATGCTAATACAAGTGCTGGTAATACAAGTACATAGTTAGATACACAGCAGCACAATACTAATGATCAATTATAAAATAATACTGTTTAGTATTTAATATCAGGTTTAATTAATGAAGAAATAATCTGTTCTTCTGTTGTTTTTCAAAGGGCATGACTGATGAAGTAGTAAGCCCTTTCAATAGGGATAGAGGCTGATTTTCATTCTGGTTGGAACACAAATCTCCTGGTTTAAATAGAAGCAAAGATAAAATGGAAATGCTGACCAGACACTTGACTCCAGCCTTCATCTAAAACAAACAGAGTAAAAGTTCAACACATGAAGTCTGTTGTAGTAATTGTAAGGAGTCAATTAAGTCTGCATGTATATATAGTGTATAGAAGCCTACTATATATGTATCCCTAATTACAGTAATCCCCCGTTTATTGTGATGGTAAAGTTCCAAAACCACCGTGATAAACGAAAAAAAGCTATAAACAGACGGCACCTTAAAAATGCTCTTTTATGTATACAATACTGTACTGAATTCACATTTTACTTCATTTTATAATTGATCATTATATTTTTATTAATAAATCTCATTATTTGAACAGAAAACAATTCCCTGTACATTTTTTGGTCTAGCGTGCTCTCCGTGAAAGACCGGGAAAATCAGCCAAACAAATTAGTTATGCAGCAAATTTAATTATGCGATTCGACCCGTGGTAAAACGAAGAATTACTGTATTATAAAAAGAACAAAGAATCGAGCACATGACTGGTTATAAACAAACATGATTAACATCGATCCTCCTTGTTATGAAAGGGGCTAATCATAAAAGTTCTCCGTCCAACATTTCAAAGTATCTATCATACAAAAGCCTGTTCAACACTATTCTAATACACATTTATTTTATTGTCCACATATGTGCTGAGTTTATAAAGCCTGTGATGTTCAACATTGAACATCTTATTATTAGTTTCTGAATTCGCTAGTTATTTATATTTATATTATATGAGATATTTATTTATATTGGCACATCCCATCTAAACCAGCTCAAATTTAAATTATAGGCAAAATACATCTAATAGTTTGTATTGTTAGATTGTGGTTCAGTTTGTGGTTCACTCCATTTGTGTTGCTTTCGATTTAATTATCATATGACTTTGAATTGGATTAAGAACTTACTGTATAATAGCTGGTCATTTTACTGTCTGTCAAATGCTTCACAATTGGGTCTTTTTTAAAGTCAGAATAAGGATGTATACTCCTTAGTGGTACATGGGGTCAAATCTGTTTCGTCATATCAGCCAAATATTTGTTGGTCGAGGTCAATAACTAAAAAAAGACCACTTGAGAAAACCAACCACTTGAGAATGGAGCGATATACAGTTGCCTAACAATTGTTAAACTTTTAATCTGTATTGTCGGTATTTTTTTATATTTTTGTATTGTTTTATTGTGTTATTTATGTCTGTACTTTTGAAAGTCGCCAACAGCTGGAACCAAATTCCTTTTGTGTATCAACAAACCTTAATCTGATTCTGAACTCTAACAAAAGATCTACAAAATATTCTAAAGGCAAGAAAACAAAGGAGAAGCTCCTCTTTGAATAAATTTTACCAGCAAACAAAAGACCTATTTTGCTTTCTGTTGTTTGTGTTCAGTTGTATGCCAAGCCCTCACAGTTACCTCTACAAATTTCAACAAGGACAAATTGTGATGTCTAGACGACTGGGTCAGGGCATCTCCAAAACTGCAGCTCTTGTGTTCGGTCTGCAGTGGTTAGTATCTATCAAAAGTACTCCAAAGAAGGAACAGTGGTGAACCGGCAACAGGGTCATGGTGGAACGAGGTTCATTGATGCACGTAGGGAGTGAAGGCTGGTCTGTGTGGTCCGATACAACAGACGAGCTCCTGGAACTCAAACTGCTGAAGACGTTCATGCTGTTAATGTTTACCAGTCAGGACTGTTTTGGCAGCAAAAAGGAGACCAACACAATATTAGGCAGATGATCATAATGTTCTGCCTGATCGTTGTATATTTAAGGTGATCAAAAGTGATTGCTCCTGTGGGCTACACAAGCCAGCACTATAGACACTCAATCTTAATATCAGTGCACAAAATGGCAAAATTATGCAAATAACAATAATAACCT
The DNA here is from genome assembly GCF_014805685.1 of Silurus meridionalis. Classification (NCBI taxonomy): domain Eukaryota; kingdom Metazoa; phylum Chordata; class Actinopteri; order Siluriformes; family Siluridae; genus Silurus; species Silurus meridionalis. The sequence goes on from NC_060911.1 coordinate 15,134,583, forward strand.
TCCACTCATTTAAAAAAGTAGCTTAATTATGGTGTTTAACAAAGCCATGCTTTCCATATAAAAGAAGGAACCATCTGCCCCTGTTCATCTTATGAGTTTTATTTGGATTACCACAATCTATGATCTATGTTTATAGACATAGTGCCTGGGATAAAGACATGTTGGTGATATTTTATGATATGTACATTAAAGCTGCACAATAAAATCTAAGGGAAATTTACATGTCACATAAACATTACAGCACAGTAAAATTCTTTTTTTTGCATATCCCAGCGATGTTCAGAAGCTTGGGTCTGAGTGCAGTGTCAACCATGATACAGCACCAGTGAAGCACTCAGGGAACCAAGAGTTGCAGATTGGTGATTGTGGGAGAGCGTATGAATGCGAGAAGAAGGAATGCCACAACAGGTCAGGTGTAAAGGCTTCATAGCCACTTTTATTTAGTTTTTGTGTCTGTCTGCTTAGTGCCTCATGCAGCACGTCTTCTGGCACACGTGTGCGCACACCACACCTCTCACACACACACTCTCCTCCTTAAATGCACCCTCCGATCACTGAAAAAGAAAGAAAACAATCATTAGGTCACATTAACTTCAGGTGAGGCAATCCCCTGCCTATCTGCTCCCGGCCCCGCCCTCCATTCACAAACCGACGCTCGGCCACGCCTCTGCTGCCACAGTGATACTTAGGTTGGAACCTTACAACCTTTCAATCAGTAGCTCAGAGCCTTAACCACTGAGGTACCACTTTCCCTTTTTCAGCCTTCCCATTGAGTAACTATATTTTTTTATTAGCCAGTATAATAAAACATTATTTTCAAGTCAAGTCAATAAGCTTTTATTGTCATTTCAACTATATATAGCTGACCCAGTACATAGTAAAATGGAACAACCTTCCTTCAGAACCCTGATGCTACATAAAACAACAATTACAGAAACAGAAAAAAACAGAGCCAAGGACTAGTAAGTGTCCTCGCCACATGAAGTGTATGTGTGCAACCTGGTGCAAACAGTTCAAAAACAACACAAGACAATAAACAGAACACAAAATAGCTCCGCCAGTAAATGTGTTGTAACGAGACAGAGACCCTAACCCTAGATCCATTGATGTTCAGTGGAGAATGGTCACTCTGTGTTCTCCTGAAGTCAACAACCATCTCTTTAGTTTTGTCAACTTTCAGAGACAGGTTGTTGGCTCCACACCAGGCTGTTAACCATTGCACCTCCTCTCTGTATGCTGACTCATGGTGCCCCAGTGCTCAGTGTGGTGGTGCTGGAAATGTTGTTTCTGATCCGGACTGACTGAGGTCTCCCAGTCAGGAAGTCCAGGATCCAGTTAGAGAGAGGTGTTCAGGCCCAGTAGGTTCAGCTTCTCAATCAGGTGCTGAGGGATGATAGTGTTGAATGCTAAGCTGAGGTATGAAAAGCATTCGTAGATGAGAGTCCTTGTTTTCTAGGTGGGTGAGGGCCAGATGAAGGGTTGTGGCATCATCCGTGGACCGGGACAGGAATGTTGTCTGGTCCAGCAAACTTCCGTGGGTTAACTCTGCATAGAGTTTTCCTCACTTCAGCTGTGGTTAGACAGAGCACCTGGTCACTGGAAGGAGGGATGGTCTTCCTCGCCACCATGTTGTTCCGCACCTCGAACCAGGCGTAAAAGTCTTTCAGCTACGTACTCCTTCCTGCACAAGTCAGCTTTCAAAGAGAAGTTCCAAAGTTTATTGCCTCACACATGAAGATATACTTCCAAGGAGAAGGAGAGAAAGGGGGTGGGCTGCGAGGTGTGTGTGTGTGTGTGTGTGTGTGTGTGTGTGTGTGTGTGAACAGAAGAGAAAGTTAGGAGAGACAGCTCCACAAATTTATGTTGAGCCTGCAAAAGATAAGCCTAAAACAGAAATACAGGAACCACTGTGTGTGTACGAGCAAAGTAACACATGCCACAAAAGGATAGTTCAGGGTTTGGTCAACAAAAACATACAAAAAGGTTTTTCTAGAAGCATACAACAGAATTACTATAACTACTAATGGCAACAAGATCTGAGTGTTCTGGGTCAACCTAATCTAGTACTAGTGATCAAGGATATCTTACATTAAAGCATTTTAAATAAGTACAGTCTCTTACTGTCACAAAAGTTTTTTGCAAACTTTGCAGTGAATTATTTAAATATCAAATAATCTAGGCTAAACGCGAACCCTATCCATCCTTCTCTCCTATCCAATTTGCATCCAATGTCTGCTCCCTGGATAATAAACTAGACTACATTAGACTCCAACAAGCTACATGGCATGAATTTAGAAAATGCTGTCTTTGTCTTCACGAAGACATGACTGAGGGACTGAGTTCCGAATGCCACCATTCAGCTGGACTGTGTCAGGTGATGGACTGTGTGTTTACATTCACACGGAATGGTGTAAGAACTCCTAGTTTCCACCTACTGGTAAAGTTTACAAAAGTCAGATGTAGACCTTTTTATTTACCCCTGGAATTCACCACCGTTATTGTACCCAGAGTTTACATTGCAAATAACCCTAATTGAGAATCTGGTCCTGTTGGGCCTGAACACCTCTGTCTGTAACTGCATCCAAGACCTTTTCACTGAGAGACCTCAGGCAATCTGGATTGTGAACATCAATGGCTCCTCTGTGAAGATTGTTAAGAAAGCCAAAGTCCTTCGTGTTCACCCAGCAGAGAACCTCACCTGGTCCCTCAACACCAGCTCCAAAACATGGAAAATCAGCAGTGTCTCTTTTTTTTTTTAGAAAACCATCGAGTGCATCCTGAGCAGCTGCATCATAGCCTGGTTCGGGAATTGAATCGCAAGACCCTACAGGGGATGGTGAGGATGGCTGAGAAGATCATTGGGGTCTTTCTTTCCTCCATCATTGATATTTAGAAACACTATGCATCCGAAAAATCCACCAGCATTAAGGCTGATCACATGTTCCCTTTACACACACTTTCAACTCAGTAACAGTAATAGAAAAACTTTCTTTCACAAGCCTGACATACACACACACACACACACACACACACACACACACACACACACACACACTTAATTTATGTATTAATTTATGTTGTCTGATTGAGTACCTTGGTCCTGGGGGAATGTTGTTTTGTTTCACTGTGTACCACACTATATATTTAAAATGACAATAAAAGCCGACTTGACTTGAAATTTATTTAAACACTGCAAAAGAGATCACAGTGGTTGAGGTATTTTTTTCCCCCCACACATGTAAAACACATTTATGTACAATTACTAAAATATATGTACATTTGTGCCAGTGTACAAAATAAAAACCTTGAACAATTGCTGTTAAATAGCGATTGATGGGCCATGTCTCTGTTACCTACAGTCTTGATTCTTTATCTTTCTAAAGTAAATTTTTTAGATTTTATAGCAGAGACATTTTTTTTTTCTGGACAAAACTGAAAATAATTATCAGCGTGTAGCAAAAGCCTCCAAAAACATCAAATATTTTGAGCTCTGCTTCCACCTTGCGGTCAAATACTGTATTTCATACGACGCATTAAAACGGTGCTGATGTGCTAAACCTAGCATGATAAGAATTTAAGTATTTTCATTTGCACACAATATCAACAAAAGTGTATTAAATAATGACTGCAGTACAATAATATTATAAACATTTAATTCAAGTAAGCAAATATTTTTTTGATATAGCACTATTTAAAAAATAGGTTACAATGTGCTTCACAGTAATCAACAAATCTCTACTATCATTGTTAAGTATTAATTAAAAAATGAAAATAGGAAAATAAAAATAAAAATTTTTAGTTTCAGCCTAGTCCTAGAAATTATCCTGCAGCAGATAAAGCAGACCATCGTGCAGACAGCGTCTCAACTACAATCCCTACGAATCACATTTCATCCTCTCAATGTTGCCAAGGTTGCTGGACATGAAAACACTGGTAAGTAATCTGTTTAACTACAGTTCATATCTGTAAACTGAGCATAAGGTTGTCAGAAATATTCTTTCATTTTTCTGTTGCTGGAGAAATTTTTGCCTCCTCGTTGGTCCAGAAATAGCTGCCAAACATCTGTAGAAGTGCCCTGCATTCTATGAAAAAAAAAAAAAAAAAGTGGTCAGAGCAGCAGCAGCAGCAGGTTTTAAAAGCCTTAATGGTCTCTTTTCTGCTGCTCATTTACTTGGTGAAACAGATGGGATATTACCAGCCATACCTCCTTGCCTTTGAAACTCACAAGTGGCCATCAGCACTAAGTACATTGTGACTGAGGAGATGCTCATCCCATGGACCACATCGTTTGCTGCCTTTGATACACACTTTGTTTTCAATGTAATCTATGATGATGCTCTCAGCAAAATGTACACATTTCTCCAGACAACAGTTTATATTCTAGATGTTGAAACCATTAAAAAAAGTCTAAGGGTGAAAGAATTGAGAGTTGATCTTATTGAAAACATGCATGATGTTTCATTTGTTACACCTCATGATTTGAGGTACTTTAAGCCCTTCAATGTTCAAATGGTTTATGGTACAGACTCAATGTTTTATGTTGTATTGTGGCCTTTGCTTGTCAAATTTGATTTTGAAGCCCTGTTAAAGAAAATATAATAAAATGTATTCATTGCAGCACTTTTTAGACTGATTATTTCAGGAGTGGTGGATGGAAGCCCTAAAAGATTATAACTATAACTATAGTATTAATGCCAGTGGACTATGTAAATACTCAACACTGATTGAAATTTTTAATTAAACCGTTTTTTTATTGACCAGTTAATCTGTGAACGTTTCTGAAAAGGTAACTCTGAACACTGATTGATTTTTCCGATCATCTATTGCGGGTTAATATTTTACACTATAAGAGTTTGCCTGTTAAAAATGTTAACTCTTTCAAAAGTGTTGATTTAATACTGTGTATTCAGTTATCAGAAGCAACGCACAACCCTTGACATCAGTTTAAAATAATTAGTGGTGAAATGTATCGTCCATGTCGAAGATCTGCTGCTCTGGACCTGTTAATGAGATTATTATTGCACTGGCTGCATATCAATGTTCACCTCTAGATGGTGCCAATAGCCTAGAAATGGAATTACATCGGTACTTCTCGGCAATTTGTAATAAATGCTAAAACCATCAAGTGCCAAACAAGTATTTGTTTCTTTCAAAGCATTATTGGACTGTATAAGGAATAAAGAAAATGTATCTTGGTAAATTGTACAGAGATGTTTTTGACAGGCACACAAAGCACTATAACATGAGACTCTTCATGCATCTGTTTAACCGCGAGACCAAAATGTGTGGCATTTGACAACTGTGGCGACACGTCTTTCTCCGGTGTCCACCGTGTCCACCGTGTCCACCGTTTCCGATAAATAGATATATATAAGATAATTAAGATAAATAAGATAAATGACACCTGGTCTGTAGTTGTTGATGTCTGCTGGATCCAAAACAGGTTTTTTCAAAATGGGGTTAACCCTTGCTCTCTTGAAGGTAGTTGATACGTGGCCAGATGGTAAGAATCCATTGATTGTGTTGATGAAAGGCAGGAAGTTTTGTGAGATCGTATAGAGCAGGGGTCACCAACCTTTCTGAGACCGAGAGCTACTTCTTGGGTACCGACTACTGTGAAGGGCTACCATTTTAAAACACACTTCTGAAATAACAAATTTGCTCAATTTACCTTTAATTATATCATTATTAATAACTAATGATATTCATCTAGTACAGGGGTGTCAAACTCGATTGCACAGGGGGCTAAAACTCAAAGCACACTTTTGGTCGCTGGGCGAATAGGATAAACATTTATTGAACACACTAAAACTAAATGTTTTTTTAACATAAATATGAATAAAAACAGACAGAAAAATTATTCCATAATAAATAAACTTAAACTTTAAATAAATTGCTCTCCATAAAAATATATACTGTCAAAATATTACAAGTTAGAAATATGAACAAATCGATAAAAATTTTGCTTTTAAGTAAACGTTAAATTAAAAACAAATCAAAACAATCAGATTTCTTTGCTCTTATACCATTTTATAAAAAATAATCTTAAGCTTTAAATAACAAAATATTTTGCTCTCCATAAAAATATCTCCAGTCAAACACCAGACGTCTCACAGCTTCATCATGCAGCTCTTCAGAAACTCTCCCTCAGTAAATAACCGGCTGATGTGACTCTGATTTCTCCTCTGTTTTCACACCAGCTTCACTTTGTGATTTTGCTCTGGTGAAAAACATCTGCTGAAATGTCAGATTCTTTTTTAACTCTTCTACTTTCTGGATCTTCTGCTCTGCATTCAGGTTTTTCAGCTTCTCCTGATGTTTTGTCTCGTAGTTCCGTCTCAGATTCAATTCCTTAATTACAGCCACATTCGCTCCACAAATAAAACACACGTGTTTACCGGCAGTGTCAGTAAACATCTACTCAGAAACCCATCGGTTTTTAAAGGCTTTGTTTTTAGAATCCACTTTTCTCTTCACCACTGTGAGGCGCTGTTTCACAATAACTGTACAATAGAGTTAAATACATCAACAGAAGCTCGACTTGATTGACGCTGGAATGTTCTCAGGTAGTCTAGTATTCGGTAAGGCAGCTGAAGCGCTGCATTATGGGATCTGTAGTTTGTGTTATCAGAGCTACATATCGCCGGGACATTAATAACAATAATAATGGATTTTTATAAAATCATCTTGCGAGCCGGATATAATTGTACGTCGGCCCGGATTTAAGTTTGACACCCCTGATCTATGTGAAGACACTGATCATGTTAATGATTTCTCACAATAATTATCAACAATGATATAACAAGGTAGGAAACAAATATTTTTAGAAAATGTTCGCGGGCGACTCATGTGGTCTTTGCGGGCGACCTGGTGCCCGCGGGCACCACGTTGGGGACCCCTGGTATAGAGCATAGTGGAAGAGGTTTGGATTTATTGGGCAGGGGGTGGGATTCCATCCTCATCTTCATCATGGGTAAGTGTCACTTTTCTTTTTTTAATATCCTCAAAACATCAGAACGTAAAATACTGAGTGTTTGGTTTTCTTATGCTGTATGCTGTAATTCTGTATAATTGTAAAAATGAATAATTCCTGTAAACTGCAACAAATCATTAAAGGGCACTTTATTGCTATTTTGCTATTTAAAAAGATTTTACAAATCAACAAATAGCGAAGCTTTTACAGTGGAGGTTTGAAAAGTTAAGTAATCTTTTTAAAACAAACACCAATCTTGTTTTACACATTAGATAAAGTGCCAGTGTCGACTACAGCAGTGTTTTCAATTAATAAATCAAATATTCCCAAACAGCCAAAAAAAATATATAAATTTGGAACCTTTCATATATTTAATCAAATTCTTATCCTTTAAAAAATCTATCTATCTGCCTGTCTGTTTGTTTGCTTGTCTTATTGATGTCTGTGATGGAAATTAGTCTCCGTGATTTGAATAACCTTTGAGTACAAGTGCTTTGTCAAGCTTCTTTAAAAAATTTGAAAGACCTGGAACAGAGCTATTCGTGGAACACCACACCAGACTTCCACTTTGTGTTGTGGATTTCAGGTATTTTACAAAGTTACCCATTTGGGTAGTTTATTTTCTTTTTCTTATTTAACTCCTTGCTTTACAGATTGTTTAGTACACTTTGTACGTTGTAGATACTTTTATAAATGTTAAATCCGTTTACGTTAGATACATGACTGCAGTTAGCAGTGACGATGCACTCCAGACATCAGTAATACCATTATAGTTATTGATAATTGTGTAATCTATAATTACTTATTATTTTATTTAAAATTTTATCGATTAGGAGACTTTTCCTTTCTTATAGATGTCATTAAAAGGGTTGTCACACTTTTAAAAACAAATTTAGAGAGGATATGAAACAAATCTACTCGAGGAACACCAAATTGTAGTGTTTTCTATGAAAAAGTCTTTATTTGTAATCTTTTTAAAACCATAATAAGAATGCATCATGACAACAGCAGATTCTATAGACTGGAGGACACAAAGATAAAAATAAGTATGGATATAAGTATATATAATACTATTGTATAGATTCAGTATAATTGGAAAAAACGACTAATTCCTATTAAACTGCAACAAATCATGAAGGGGCACTTTATTACTATTTTGCAAAGCTTTTACAGTGGAGATTTAAAACGTAGTGAGCTTTTAAAAACAAACACGAATCCTGGTTTACACAGAAGATAAAGTGCCCGTGTCGAATTACAGCAGTGTTTTCAATTAATAAATCAAAAATTCCCAACCAGCCAAAAAAAAGAAAAAATAGAGAACAGAAGGCAACACCAAAATCTAATGAAGGCTGTCAGGTTTTTTCTGTCAAAGCAAAGTAGCAGTGAGTGTCAAAGTGTCCAGACAAAATGTGTCAGGTTCTTCAAGATGCTCAGAAAACCTCCACTTTTATTATAAAACAGCACAAATCAGAAGTGTTCCTGAGACATAAGCTACATTTATCATTACTATTCTAATTTCATTTTATACTCCATAAGATTTTCTCAAACTTTTACCCTTTCATTTAGTTCTTCTATCTATCTATCTATCTATCTATCTATCTATCTATCTATCTATCTATCTATCTATCTATCTATCTATCTGTCTGTCTGTCTGTCTGTCTGTCTGTCTGTCTGTCTGTCTGTCTGTCTGTCTGTCTCTCTCTCTCTCTCTCTCTCTCAATCTGAACTCATTGTCTCTGATTTTAGAAGGGGCAGTTGAACATTGCACAAAATTGGTCCTTATTATGTCCATGATGGAAATTAGTTTCTGTGATTTGAATGATTTTTGAGTACGAGTGCTTTGTGAAGCGTCTTTAAAAAGGCTGAAAGACCTGGAACAGAGCTATTCGAGAAACAGCACCCAGACTTCCCCTGTGTGTTGTAGTTTTCAGGTAAGTTATCAGTTTTGTACTTTATAGATACATTTAGAAATGTTAAATCCGTTTACGTTAGATAAATGACTCCAAACAGGAGTAATATGATTGAATGAACACAACATACAATGAAACGAAATACCATTATAGTCATTAATAATCGTTTCATCATTATTGTATTCATACACGGTGCAGTACACTTTTCATTTTAAATAAATATTTTTAAACAGAATTAATTCCTTTATAAAACAACAGCTAATGAACGATTAGCAAACAATTTGCAGATAAAGCTATCCGGATCTACTCATCAGCGCTAGCATATCATATGACTTGTCACAGTTAAAACATTACAGTTCTTTTTTTTACTGCTCAGGGTTTTATTTGTGTTTAAAAATAATAATAATTAGCGTTTTTGTAAATGCATCCGAATCCATCTCCTCTCACTAGCAAAGAAACTTGACCCAAACCTGTATGCAGAAGTCTTCCTGAAATCTTTAATTAACTCTCCAAACCCAATGTCATTTTTATGTTTTATTTTATCCAGCTGTGCAGCCATAATGAAGTTGAATGTGGTTCTTCTTCTATGTCTGAGTGGTGAGTGTTTAAACCAGTACCACTGCCAATTAAAAGAGTTTTAATGATAAAAATCTTCTCAGTGCCGTAACATAAATTCTCCTTAACAGGTGTTGTGCCAATCACCTTCTCAGTTCAGCAAACTACCCATCTGTTTGTCATCAATCAGGCAGTGTCATGGCCTGATGCTCAGAAGTACTGCAGGACGAAGTACACTGACCTGGCGAGGGTAAAGGACCCTAGTGTTCTGGTAGAGCTAAATAAAATGGCAGCAAGTAGAGGTTTAACATTATGGCCTCTCTGGATTGGACTGTACAACGACTTTTACAATTGGCGCTGGTCTTTTAATAACATCTCACAGACTAGTACAAACCTAACACTTTGGAACACTGGAGAACCTGATAATTATGTCGGGCATGAATCATGTGGAGGAGTCTATGTGGCTGGGAACTGGGCAGACTGGGACTGTGCACTGCAGAAACCCTTTATATGCTACAATGGTGAGCAATTTGTTTCATTTTGTTCTATTATCCGAATACCAGTGGTTATTAGTCATTGTTAGCTATGAGTTATCTAAATGTACAGATTAACTAACAAACTGAATATATATATATATATATATATATATATATATATATATATATATATATATATATATATATATATATATATATACATATTTAAATTCACTGCAGGAACTGATTAACTTGTATCAGTACTGACCAAAAAAAAAAAATCTTCACTTGTGAAATGTATCATACATTTGTTTTTTTTCTATTTGGATTTCTACAGCTGGTAACAGTGGTGCTGCCAGATTCATTGGAGTCACTAATCCCCGTTTGAACTGGTCTCAAGCTCAGACTTACTGCCGAACATATTACACTGATTTGGCCAGCGCACTCACCCAGGCAGACAATGACCTGTTAGCACAGATAGTATCTGTCCAGGGCTATTCCTGGTTCGGTCTGTATCGGGAGACATGGAAGTGGTTGAATGGAACAGTGGCATCAAACCTCCAGTGGAATCCTGGAAAGCCTAATAACGCTAAACCTCAGGAGAACTGTGGGGTTTTGATAAACGGACTGTTCAGTGATGAAAGGTGCACCAGTGTGCACTACTTCTTCTGTGAATTCAGTGAGTGATATTTTCCTGAGCAACTAAAAATATTTAGATTTTTTTTTTTATCATTCTGTGATATGAATGTGCCAGAGGATGTGACCTCTTCTCAGTCTGACATACCATCATATATTGCCTTCTTCAACTACAGATCTTATTTCATTTGGTTGTGTGTATATCACTTTAATTGGAATAATAATAAAAAAAAACTGACTGTAGTAATTTACCAACCTGGAAAAACCCCCTGATATACTTAGATAGATATAATAATAACATAATATAACCTAACATACCATACTTTAGCTCTTTCACTGGCCTTCAGAATATGTCCTGGGGATGGAAATGATGCCCACTTGGTAAAATGTATTAAATATTTTAACATTCAGTTTAAATTTATAGAACATTTTAAGTTTAGTTAAGTTCCATCTGATTGTAATGATCGCTTCATTGTCACAGCAATCTGCAGTCTGCAGTATTGATTCTGGGCTTAAGATTTACTAAACCTGCGCAAATTTGCGTAAATTCCCTGGCCCTCACACCTAGTAGCACCCCTGCTGAGATTTTCACAGGCCTGCAGCTCCATTGTTCTCCTGCTTTTGTTGTGCAAACACACCCATTACCTGTGAGGCCTGGCACATTTGCATTTCTTTACTCAGAGTAGCTCAGAGGCCAGAAGAAAACTCAAAAACAATCTTCATTTGCCTGTCCACCCTGTACATGCCTTGTCCAAAATGTAGGCATTCACCGCCGCCAGATCCAGCATATTGTAAAAAACCACTACTGGCCACCTGCGTGTTGCTGCTCTTATGGAATACAGCTGTGTTATTTGGTCCAACACGTCTACACCACACTGTAAAAGCAGTGCTTTTTTTTCTATAGGCCTGTATAGTACACATCAGAAAACATTGCAGCACTGGTGTAAAATTATACACACATTCACATACCTTCATGTGGTTATAGTCTGGTATCGTGTTGGGTTTCCTCTTTCTGCCGTCACCGATCTATTGTCTTGGTGCATGGACATTATTCGCCGTGCCCAGTAGCGTTGTTTTGCGCTGCAGCAATCTGTGTGACAGTGAAGTAAAGAAATTGTCCGTCGTGACATTTCTCCCATCATCCAAAAATGTCTCCATCAGATTCATGACCACGTTCTCTGCCAGCCTCTCTCCCTTCTGACGACTGGGGTCCTTTCCCAAGTAAGGAGATGCATTGCAGACACATTTGGTCTCCAAATATGGTCTCATGTGGCCATCCAGAACTTGATCCCAAATTTGTCTGGCTTGGTTGCGATATACTGTGTGAATAGACAACGAACCTTGGTAGGGAACAGCTGTTCATCTATTTCAGGGGTGGGCAATTGATTTTTACAAGGGGCCACATGAGAAACCTGAATTGTGTCAGAGGGCCACACCAACAATAACTTTAACTTCATTCTGCTCAACTTTCTTTCATTGAAAATGCACTAAATTATATATTTTGAATAGCTGGTCGTGATCATCGGAAGAATAAAACTATTCTGTAAATATTTGTGAAATTGTGGTGTATAGGTCAAATAAGAAAACAAAAAAAAATATTGTTAACCTAAACGCACTAAAATCAATGAATTGCAATTCGAAGAATAAATTCAATTACAAAAGTTTTTTATTTATTATTATAAATTATTATTATTTATTTGTTACCATTCATAGTATTGACAGACAGACAGCGGTCAATTATTATTAGCAACGGTCTGTTATACAAAATAATTGCCTGCCGAACGTTTGGAAGCCCATTCAAGTGAATGGAACGTATTATTAAATTATAATAATTATTATCTACGGGGAATGTTTCAAAGATGACCACGTGATCTAAAGCAATGAATTCCATATTTTTTTGTTATGCCTTTTTCCTTGGCACATCACTGGAAAATCTTTTTGCCTTTTCAAAAACGTCCGCTGCAGACGGAGTGCGCATGCTCGGATTGACCTCTTTTCTGTGCCGCATTCTTCTCATATTTAGAATGGCAATCGGGATGTTTGGATTTCAGGTGATAAATTAAACCCAACGTGAAGAAACTCTTTGCAGATACATCCTCTCTTGAAATTTCAGCATTGCATGTTTTGCAAATCGATATCCGTGGGTCTTTCTCCGAGATATTAAAATAAGTCCACACCGCAGACATGTTGGCTTTTATCCAGATAACCGTGTGCATGCTGCGCTTTTTTATTGTGTCATTACAATTGTGTTTTGACCGTGTTGTTTCAGTGATTTAGGTATTTCTCCAGAAAACTTCCTGTGGCCGATTTTTTGGTGCATCCTTATAATTTATGATTGGCCTCACGCTGGCCGGACAGGGGCGTACAAAGGGCCGGATGTGGCCCACGGGCCGTAGTTTGCCCAGGTCTGATCTATGGTCATATGTTCTCCTGGAGTGAAACTCTCAGCACAGTTCTTGTTGAAGCGTGTCCAGATGTAGGAGATTGCAGCAAATTTGTCTGTTTTCACCCGTTCTACCCGCGTGTCCTTGTCATCAAATCGAAGGTGTTGCATAACTGAAATGAATCTATCTCGGGGCATTGTCTCTTTGATTACTGGCACCAGAAAGCTTTCTGACCAGCAATCCACAATGGCACCAATGGGACACATGATTGCTCTTACAAACAGAATTGAAATAAATGCCATCAGTTCATGAATTGCCAAATTTCAGTCCGGCTCTGTTCTGCGGGCTTGATGGACCGTGCACTCCCTGATGGTCTGCAGCATTCCCACATCTAACAGGCAAAGATAGCTTTGGAGCACACTTGTAATTTTACGCTGTAGGAAGATAAACAAATAGAGAATGGTAAATTTACATGAACCTCACTCTAAATGGGTGTATATAAATATCATATGTACGGCAATGAAAAACCTTAGCAGACTCTGTGGGTCCAGCTTGCGCAGTGAAGCACGAGTGATTTGCTACTGCACTGGGCATTCCAATGTCCTCCTCTACCCACACAGTGCCGTCTTTTGCCGTCTGGCTCAGACAGGGCTTCCCAGTACCACGGTGCATCATCCGTGGTGGCATGTTGGGTTCTTGTTCCGTCTCCTTTTCGGATTCTTCTGAGGAGGTGTCAGTGGCCTGCTGGACAAATGAAATCTTTCCTCCATCAGAGTCTGCTTCGTCCATTTCCTGAAGCCAGGCCAAAGCCTGTTGCGCGGAGACGTTATTCCTGCGTGGCAGTGAAACGGAGGCCATTCTGATGTGCATTCTCAAAAATGCGAAGAAGAAATGATTCTCCCGCCTGGGTCGCTATGCTTTTATGCACAGCACTGTGCTGTAGTCATGCAATGCCACTCCCTTACATACACAGTCACAATGGACAGAACCAAGACCAATTGTTAGTAAGGTTTCCTATCCAGCTCGAAGGACTAAATGTTAGGATTTTCACTATCTGGTGTGCACTGATCAGGGGATTGTACTCACCCCAGCGTGTCAGTCAAAACACGGTACAGGATTCAGAACAATCAACTTTACTGGGTATAGAACTAATCGTATATGAGGTGATTCTTGCTATCTTAGCTACTGTTCAGTAGGTTGCATGATGCAGAATGCATGCTGAAAGGCCACTGCTGAGTGACCACTGCTGAATGGTCAGTGCTAAGTGACTCTCCTGAATGGTCAGTGCTGAGTGACTTTCCTGAATGGTCAGTGAATGGAGTGACAGGTTGCACGATGTCGAATGGCCCCTGGTAGTTCACACTGTAGTTCACCATCTCCCTCAGGGTCTAATGAGTTCAGGAGATCCACGAGAGCTTGAATTTCGAGGGAGAACAGATCAAAACTGGCTGTATCTTCGGGCTACACTAGAGGCAGACACACAGTTTACCAAGCAATGACAAGCTGCCTATCACAGGAGATTTGTCAACTCCGTGAAGATAAGGTGGCCATTCTGGAGGAACTCTGACAACTAAGGGTCCTTTACAAGGATATGCAGAATTTAACAGTGAAGCTGAAGACAACTCTGCCAGTTCAAGCTCTAAATTCAAGCTCTCGTGGGTCTCCTGAATTTACTAGGCTCTCTCAGTCTCAGTAAACAAATGCAAATGTGCCAGGCCTCACAGGTGTTGGGTGGTTTGCACAACAAAAGCTGGAGGAGAATCGAGCTGAAGAACTGTGAAAATCTCAGCAGGGGTGAATCACACCTCAGGATGTGCACCAGAAAATAAAAAGTCAGTAATTCTAGTGTTAATAGTTGAGCTAATTTGCATGTGTCATTCTTCTTTGGGTCATTCTGATTTTCTTTGGTCTGTTTGAAAAACACTGTGTTCCAGCTCCCCCAGTGAGGTGGCAGATAATGAAGCTGCAGATCTCCATGCAGTCTGATGGGAATGTGTTTGAGCCTGTTGTTCAAGCTTCTATTTTAGAACTAGTGAGTGATTTTCATGTTAAGTTAATATTTTGACTGTATAAAGCAACTTATATAGCATTAGGAAAAAATAATGACATGACCAGACTCGAAAGGGAACCCACAGATAATCATTGTTGATTATTGTTGAAGTTACTGGTCCCTGATGAAGAGTTGAATAAAACTGTTTGTAGCAACTGTCCTAAGATACAAAATTGTTTGTATTAATTGAAGTTCTAATCATGGTCAGTAACTGGTACCATTCAGAGTAGTGTTTTTTTCAGCTGTACATTCGGAGCGATAGTGAGCAACAGTGACTGGTGTACAATTAATCAGAACTCTATCGAGATGTAGGGCATCAGGATATTAGTAGGGCATCAGGGTATTTCAGGAACATGTGTAGCTTTACAGAAAGAAAAAAGAAACACAGATTATTAGCTATGTTTATTCGCATGTTAAGAACAGTTTTACTAGCTTTGGTTGAAAATTTGAATCTATCAATTAATAAGTCTGTCTGTCTGTCTGTCTGTCTGTCTGTCTGTCTGTCTGTCTAATCTTAGACAAAGCAGAAACTGGAACAACATGGCATGCTGGTGAACACCAAAGTGACCTGGAGAGTGCAGCCAGATGGAAACATCTTTCAAAAGAAAATAAATATATAATGTGAACATTCATCTCTATTGTCACTTCATAAACAGTAAAACAAATAAAAACTATATAAAATGTAGTCTAATATTTCTACTTAAAAATCTTCTTCTTCTTCTTTTGGCTGCTCCCATTAGGGGTCCCAGCAGCGGATCATCCGTACCCCCTCCATACCCCCCTGTCCTCTACATCTGTCTAATTTCACACCAACTACCTGCATGTCTTCCCTCACCACATCTATAAACCTCCTCCATGGTCTTCCTCTTTTTCTCCTTCCTGGTGGCTCCATCCTCAGCATTCTCCTACTGATATACCCCATGTCCCTCCTCTGCACATGTCCAAACCATCTCAATCTCCCCTCCCTCACTTTGTCTCCAAAACGTCCTACATGCGCTGTCCCTCTAATAAACTCATTTCTAATCCTGTAAATCGTCGTCGCTCCCAACGAACATCTCAACATCTTCAGCTCTGCTACCTCCAGTTCCACCTCCTGTCTTATACTCAATGCCACTGTCTCTAAACCATACAACATCTCGGGTCTCACCACAGTTCTATAAACTTTCCCTTTTACTCTCACAGATACTCTTCTATCACTAATCACTCCTGTTATCACTCTTCTCCACCCACTCCACCCTGCCTGCACTCTTTTCTTCACTTCTCTCCATTACTTTGCACTGTTGACCCCAGGTACCTGAACTCCTCCACCTTCTCCACCTCTTCTCCCTGCAACCGCACACCTCCACTGCCCTCCCTCTCATTCACACACATGTACTCTGTCTTACTTCTACTGACTTTCATTCCCCTTCTCTCCAGCGTGTACCTCCACCTCTCCAGGATCTTCTCAACCTGCTCAGTACTCTTACCTCAAATCACAAATCATCTGCAAACATCATAGTCCAGGGAGACTCCTGTCTGACCTCGTCCTTCAACCAGTCCATCACCACTGCAAACAGGAAAGGGCTCAGGGCCGATCCTTGATGCAATCCAACCGTCACCTTGCTTTTAAATATAAAAGCCAATTTATGTGCAGGACAAATATATTAATCATATTCAGCATGATGATTGAAACTCTTAATGCTCTTCATTTCCTAGGAGTTTTACCTGATATAGATATAGATAGAACCAGTGTACAGAACAAATCTGTCAAAGGTTAAATATCAACAAGCTCAAATTTTTAGCAATATTATATCTTAAAAATGGAAGAATGCCGCACGAGCACAACTCTTCCACCGGGGAGGCTGTTATTCCTGCTTCATTCAGATTAATCACTTTAATCACTGCAGATTTACTCCTTCTTTTATCTATTACTCATTTAGTCATTTCATTGTCTAATTATGTGTCTTTGATGTTACACCAGATCTAAATTAGGGGTTTGCAAGCAACATGGGTAAACACTTTTTTCATTTGTATATGCTTTTTATAAACTATATATATTATATATATATATATATATATATATATATATATATATATATATATATATATATATATATATATATATATTTGTATTTTTTTTTTCCAAACGTTATAATAGGCTTCTTTGTGTTGTTTTCTATCACTAAAATAATTACTGCAGTTCTGTTCTGTAGCTGTACAAAATATGGAAGTAGAGACCTGCACCCCCGCGAGACTACAGCGGGACCCGACGCAAACGAGTGCGGCGAGGGACAAGATTGTGTGACAATCAAATTTTTCTAGTTCCTGTTCTTGCATTTTTCAGCTCTTTTATAGACCTCCGGACCCTTTCCATGCCTACTGATTCTGACCTTTTAGTTTTGATCAGTCGTGCTATATTTGCATAAAGTCTTTATGGTAGATTAGCGAATTCAACCCAAAACATGCACCTGTTTAAACTTCTTGTGTATGTTGGCAGATGAATGATACACAGCAGACAATTGAGTCGCGTTAACTCACATTGTTTTTACTCTGAGCTATTAACTTCAATAAATCACTATATGAGTCACCACTAGAGGGCAGGCTTCTCACAGAATACTGATACCCAATAGTACATACATTACAAAACTGATTATTTTGTGCTGATCAAACATTTTTTGTTTCCTACAAAAAAAAAAAAAAGTCCTTATTTATAATCTTTTTTAAACGATAATATGAATGCATATCATTATGACAAACGACAGATCCTATAGACTGGAGGACACAAAAATAAATATAAGTATGGATATAAGTATATATAATATACTTAATTATATATAATACTATTATTTAGATTATAATGAGTATAAGTACAGAGCTTATTGTAATATTAAAAAAAATCTACATAAAAGTGATCTAAAGAGAAACGATTTCACTTGCTACACTCCCAGTTTATTCAGGGGTTAGTTTAGAATTGAGCATTTATGCAAAGCATTCTTAGAAATAATTTACATCAAAGGCATTCATTTACATATCAGCCTTCTTTAAGATGTAAGTTTTAGTAGAACTGAGCAACATGAGTACAGACATCATAAAAATGATATTTTTTTGTTATTGAAATCATTATACTGTACATCTCTTAATATTTTAGTATAAAAAAAAATCTGTATAATTGTAAAAACAACTAACTAATTCCTGTAAAACTACAACAAGTCATGAAGGGGCACTTTATTACTATTTTGTTTAATCTATTTAAATTGATTTTTTTCTATTTAAATCTATCCATCTAGTGATGTCCGTGATGGAAATTAGTCTCCATGCTCCTTGATGAGCATGGGGAGGTAGCGTTCTCGTCATGAGCTTCCAGCCGTGCCTCATTATGCCACTCCGCCCCGCTGCCATGTGCTCTGCAGCTTTCCAGAACGCGGGTGCTGATATGGCGCTGTCCATCCAGCACCTCCCTGGTTGTCGTGTTCGGAGCGCTTGCCTGGGACGTGATGCTGCCTTCACAATATATATATATATATATATATATATATTTTTTTTTTTCTTTTTCTTTTTCTTTTTCTTCCACACATTATAATAGGGTTCTCTGTGTAGTTTTCTACACAATAATTAAGTCTACTGCAGTTCCGTACGTATCTATGTAACTACTGTATAAAAGCAACAATTGACTTGACTTGACAATGGCAAATAAATAAAATAAAACAATTTACAGTCACAAAGTCGAAAATGAACTCTCGTGTGGTTCATTTCAATTCAAGTTTATTTCTATGGCGATTTTCACAACAGACAGTAAGTCAAAGCAGCTTTACAGAATTGAAGAATGAAGGTGAATGTATCTGGAATGATACCCCTGATGACCAGCCATCTGTTACCCTGATACCGCTCAGTCTCTGTGATTCAAAGGATCTTCAAGTTTGACTGTTTTGCGTAAAAATGTCTTTAAAAGAGTTGTCACACTTTTAAAAACAAATTTGAAGAAAAGAAGATATGTAACAAATCTACACCAAATTGTAGTGTTTTCTATGAAAAAGTCCTTATTTGTATATTTTTTTAAAACTATAATATGAATGCATCATGACAACAGCAGATCCTTTAGACTGGAGGACACAAAGATAAAAATAAGTATGGATAAAAGTATATATAGTACTATTATAGAGATTATAATATTTATAATATTGCTTGTTCTAATATAAAAAAAATCTAAATAAAAGTGATCTAAAGAGAAACGATTTCATTTGCTACACTCCCAGTTTATTCAGGGGTTAGTTGAGCATTTATGCAAAGCATTCTTAAAAATAATTTACATCAAAGGCACTAATTTACATATCAGCCTTCTTTAAGATGTAGGTTTTAGTAGAACTGAGCAACATGAGTACAGACATCATAAAATGTTAATTTCTTGTTATTGAAATCATGATACTGTACATCTTTCAATATTTTAGTATTAAAAAACTCTGTATAATTGTAAAAAAAATGACTAATTCCTGTGAAACTGCAACAAATCATGAAGGGGCACTTTATTACTATTTTGTTTAATCTGTTTAAATAGATTTTCTTAGCAAATAGCAAAGCTTTTACAGTGGAGATTTAAAACGTAGTGAGCTTTTAAAAACAAACACTAATCCTGGTTTACACAGAAGATAAAGTGCCCGTGTCGAATTACAGCAGTGTTTTCAATTAATAAATCAAAAATAACCAAACAGCCAAAAAAAATAAACATAAATGGAGAACAGAAGGCAACACCAAAATCTAATGAAGGCTGTCAGGTTTTTTCTGTCAAAGCAAAGTAGCAGTGAGTGTCAAAGTGTCCAGACAAAATGTGTCAGGTTCTTCAAGATGCTCAGAAAACTTCCACTTTTATTATAAAACAGCACAAATCAGAAGTGTTCCTGAGACATAAGCTACATTTATCATTACTATTCTAATTTCATTTTATACTCCATAAGATTTTCTCAAACTTTTAACATTTCATTTAGTTCTTTTATCTATCTATCTATCTATCTATCTATCTATCTATCTATCTATCTATCTATCTATCTATCTATCTATCTATCTATCTATCTATCTATCTATCTATCTATCTATCATCACAATCTGAACTCATTGTCTCTGATTTTAGAAGGGGCAGTTGAACATTGCACCATATTTGTCCTTATGATGTCCATGATGGAAATTGGTCTCTGTGATTTGAATGATTTTTAAATACGAGTGCTTTGTGAAGCGTCTTTAAAAAGGCTGAAAGACCTGGAACAGAGCTATTCGAGAAACACCACCCATACTTCCCCTTTGTGTTGTAGTTTTCAGGTAAGTTATCAGTTTTGTACTTTATAGATACATTTAGAAATGTTAAATCCGTTTACGTTAGATAAACGACTCCAAACAGGAGTAATATCATTGGATGAACACAACATACAATGATACTTTTTTTTTGTGCTCAGGGTTTTATTTATGTTTAAAAATAATAATTAGCGTTTTTGTAAATGCATCTGAATCCTTCTCCACTCACTAGCAAAGAAACTTGACCCAAACCTGTATGCAGAAGTCTTCCTGAAATCTTTAATTAACTCTCCAAACCAATGTCATTTTTATGTTTTATTTTATCCAGCTGTGCAGCCATAATGAAGTTGAATGTGGTTCTTCTTCTATGTCTGAGTGGTGAGTGTTTAAACCAGTACCACTGCCAATTTAAAGAGTTTTAATGATAAAAATCTTCTCAGTGCCGTAACATAAATTCTTGTTAACAGGTGTTGTGCCAATCACCTTCTCAGTTCAGCAAACTACCCATCTGTTTTTCATCAATCAGGCAGTGTCATGGCCTGATGCTCAGAAGTACTGCAGGACGAAGTACACTGACCTGGCGAGGGTAAAGGACCCTAGTGTTCTGGTAGAGCTAAATAAAATGGCAGCAAGTAGAGGTTTAACATTATGGCCTCTCTGGATTGGACTGTACAACGACTTTTACAATTGGCGCTGGTCTTTTAATAACATCTCACAGACTAGTACAAACCTAACACTTTGGTACCCTGGAGAACCTGATAATTATGTCGGGCATGAATCATGTGGAGGAGTCTATGTGGCTGGGAACTGGGCAGACTGGGACTGTGCACTGCAGAAACCCTTTATATGCTACAGTGGTGAGCAATTTGTTTCATTTTGTTCTATTATCCGAATACCAGTGGTTTTTAGTCATTGTTAGCCATGAGTTATCTAACTGTACAGATTAACTAACAAACTGAATATATATATATATATATATATATATATATATATATATATATATATATATATATATATATATATATATATAAAATATTTAACTTCACTGCAGGAACTGATTAACTTGTATCAGTACTGACCAAAAAAAAAATCTTCACTTGTGAAATGTATTATACATTTGTTTTTTTTCTATTTGGATTTCTACAGCTGGTAACAGTGGTGCTGCCAGATTCATTGGAGTCACTAATCCCCGTGTGAACTGGTCTCAAGCTCAGACTTACTGCCGAACATATTACACTGATTTGGCCAGCGCACTCACCCAGGCAGACAATGACCTGTTAGCACAGATAGTATCTGTCCAGGGCTATTCCTGGTTCGGTCTGTATCGGGAGACATGGAAGTGGTTGAATGGAACAGTGGCATCAAACCTCCAGTGGAATCCTGGAAAGCCTAATAACGCTAATCCTCAGGAGAACTGTGGGGTTTTGATAAACGGACTGTTTAGTGATGAAAGGTGCACCAGTGTGCACTACTTCTTCTGTGAAATCAGTGAGTGATCTTTTCCTGAGCAACTAAAAATATTTAGATTTTTTTTATCATTCTGTGATATGAATATTCCATAGGATGTGACCTCTTCTCAGTCTGACATACCATCATATATTGCCTTCTTCAACTACAGATCTTATTTCATTTGGTTGTGTGTATATCACTTTAATTGGAATAATAATAAAAAAACTGACTGTAGTAATTTACCAACCTGGAAAAAACTCTGATATACTTAGATAGATATAATAATAACATAATATAATCTAACATACCATACTTTAGCTCTTTCACTGGCCTTCAGAATATGTCCTGGGGATGGAAATGATGCCCACTTGGTAGAATGTATTAAATATTTTAACATTCAGTTTAAATGTATAGAAAACTTTAAGTTTAGTTAATTTCCATCTGATTGTAATGATCGCTTCATTGTCACAGCAATCTGCAGTCTGCAGTATTGATTCTGGGTTTAATAGTTGAGCTAATTCGCATGTGTCTTTCTTCTTTGGGTCATTCTTATTTTCTTTTGTCTGTTTGAAAAACACTGTGTTCCAGTTCCCCCAGTGAGGTGGCAGATAATGAAGCTGCAGATCTCCATGCAGTCTGATGGGAATGTGTTTGATCCTGTTGTTCAAGCTTCTATTTTAGAACTGGTGAGTGATTTTCATGTTAAGTCAATATTTTGACTGTATATAACTTATATAGCATAAGGAAATAAACCATGAAAGAACCAGTCTCGAAAGGGAACCCACAGATAATCATTGTTGATTATTGTTGAAGTTACTGGTCACTGATGAAGACTTGAATAAAACTGTTTGTAGCAAATGTAGTCCTAAGATACAAAATTGTTTGTTTTAATTGAAGTTCTAATCATGGTCAGTATTCGGTACCATTCGGAGTCGTGTTTTTTTCAGCTGTACATTCGGAGCGATAGTGAGCGACAGTGACTGGTGTACAATTGATCAGAACTCTATCGAGATGTAGGGCATCAGGATATTAGTAGGGCAGCACGGTATTTCAGGATCATGTGTAGCTCTACAGAAAGAAAAAAGAAACACAGATTATTAGCTATGTGTAAATTGTAAGCAGAGTGCAAACATCCCACTTTTAAACACTCTATAACTGTAATCATTTACAATCTGCTTCTTTAATTACAAAAAACGTATTCACAAAAGTCTTGACTAAACAAATTCGTTTTAAACCTAGACTTAATTACATCAAAGAAAAGATAAATTGCAATTACGGGGAAAAAGCCTTAAGATAGATCAGTGAATATAGACACTGCTCTATGAGATGCATTACATGCAAATTCTTCTTCTTATTCTTTCGACTGCTCCTATTAGGGGGCGCCACAGCGGATCATCTATCTCCATATCCCCTGTCCTCTACATCTGTCTCTTTCAACCCAACTACCTGCATGTCTTCCTTCCCCACATACATAAACCAAAATGAAAATTTGAATCTACTGATCAATAAGTCTGTCTGTCTGTCTGTCTGTCTGTCTGTCTGTCTGTCTTTCTAATATTAGACTAAGCAGAAACTGGAACAACATGGCATGCTGGGGAACACTACTAAAGTGACCTGGAGAGTGCAGCCAGATGGAAACATCTTTCAAAAGAAAAAAAATATAGTGTGAACAAACATCTCTATTGCCACTTCGTAAACAGAAACTCTTAATACTCTTAATTTCCTAGAAGTGTTACCTGATATAATGCATGTATATAACTTCTGTTTCCATGTCCAAACTCAGACCAACTACAAAGCAACAATCAAGCAGTGAGTTCCTACTCACTTACTAACTAAATAACTTTACAGAACCAATGTACAGAACAAATCTGTCAACGTTTAAATATCAACAAGCTCAAATTTTGAGCAATATTATATCTTAAAAATGGAAGAATGCGGCACAATTTTTATTACTCATTTATTCATTTTATTGTCTAATTATGTGCTTCTATTACACTTTTTCATTTGTACAAATATACACATATATACATATATATATATATATATATATATATATATATATATATATATATATATATATATATATATATATATATATATTATAATTATTATTCTTTTTTTTTCCCACACATTATAATAGGTTATTTGTGTTGTTTTCTATACAATAATTAAGTCTACTTCAGTTCTGTATGTATGTAACTACTGTACAAAAGCAAAAATGGTAACTAAAATAAAATAAAACAATTTACAGGCACAAGGTCAAAAGCAAACTCTTGCGTGGTTCATGTCAAGTCAGGTTTATTTCTATCGCGATTTTTACAACAGACATTGTCTCAAAGCAGCTTTACAGAATCTTTGGAATGAAGGTAAGTGATGTGTGTTTATCCCTGATGATGAAGACTGGGGTGATTGTGGTGAAGAAAAACTCTCTTAGATGCTATCAGGAAAAAAACCTTGAGAGAAACCAGAATCAAAAGGGGAACCCATCCTCATTTGGTGACATCAAGAGTGTGATTATAGTCTTTAAACACTACAGAACACTGGAGAGTGAGAACTAACATGAGCACTGCAGTGTAAGATTATGAGTGATGTTCTTTCTACAGTCATTTAAGTTTATGGAACCAGGAGCGACTAAGCAACTCATAAAATAGCTCAACATTTGAGATCATCATAGATCCAACACCAGCTTCTCCATGCCAGAGCCTTTACACACTCAAATAGGTCCAATGTCCAATGTCAAGTTCCCTAAACTTCTGTTTATCTTTAAAGTAAATAATAACCCAAACACTGTTATGGCTTAAAACATCATTACTGCTTAAATGACCCGAGAAAGTGTGACCATAAAGCAAAATGTCAGCAGTACCAACATCAATGATTTGGAACATACACTATTCCTCTAGACAGTATGACAATAGCATGAGATGCTACCCAGTAGACCAGAATAAATAAGCTCAAACTACCTGAGAAGTTCATGGAACAGGTTGCTGCAACAAATTTTGTTACACCGCCTGAAATACACCTGAAGTACACTGATCAGGCACAACATTATTACCACCTGACTAGTATAGTGTTGGTCCCCCTTTTCCTACCAAAACAATTCGGACCCATTAAGCATTAACAGCATTAACTTCATCAGCCATTTGGGCTACAGGAGCTTGTCTGTTGGCCACCCATAACCCTGTCGCCGGTTCACCACTGTTCCTTCCTCATCCATTATTAATGTTTTTTTAATTAATAACAAAAGACTTTTCACTGCAGTAGTAGAGTTTGTATTATAATGCAGTTTGACAGTAATTGTTTATTTACCCCTTAAAGTGATGAAGATTGGCTAATCACCTCATTTTCTCTGGTTTTATTGATTAGTTTTAGGTTTGAGGAGAACCAGTTTGTATTTTTATTTTGCTTGACCTAATGAAATTTGGGAGGGAAATCAGGCTCCATGATTTGAATGATCTCTAAGTATTAGTGTTTTGCATAAGATGGCAAAACAAGGTTAGTCAAGTTCCTTTAGAAAGTCACGGAGTGTTCAAGTAGATCTAGAACACAGCTTTTCAAGAAATTCATTTAGGTTTCAGTGTAACTTGTTCTCATTCAACAACTTGTTTTTCTCCTTTTATAATATTGTAGCTATGAACATGTTGCATAAACTTTTTAAATGACCCTTTAAATAGCATCTGTAAAAAAAAAACTTCAATTTACATATGAAATATTAATGTTATAACATAATAAGCAATAATGAAGTGTGCCAAAGTTTGTTTAAATTCAAAGACTGAGATAATCACAATAAAATCCCATCCATTTACCCTCTGTACATCTACCTTAGACATGGCAAAATCTGAAATTTATACTTATCTTGATTTATTTTTTGTTTATTCTCTTGTGTAATTTTTATATTCTCTAAATATTTCTTCATTGCTGCTGGTCTCTGAGAGCTACCAAACTAATTTTGTTGTTTTAAAATGACTTTATTATCATTGTATTCTCTTTATCTTTTCCACTGAACTAATGTCCATTCCTTGTGTTTCTTGGCCCAAGCAAGTCTCTTCTGGTTGTTTTTCTTTTAAAGTAATAGTTTATTTGCTGCAATTTGTCCACGAACGTCTGATTCACACAGTCTCCTCTGAACAGTGAACATTGAAATATGTCTGCCTTTTGAATACTGCAAAGCAGTTATGTAAATCGTTGGTTTCTGAGACTGGTAGTTCTAATACACTTATCTTCTGCAGCAGAAGAAGCTCTTGGTCTTTTTTTGGGACGGTCCTCATTAAAGCCTGTGTAATCATAACGTTTTATGGTTTTGGAGACTGCACTTGGGAAAACATTTAAATTTTGTATTGACTGACTGAGTGTTTCTTACCACAATATGGATTTGTACAGTAGATGTAGTAGCACTAATAGTGTTATTGACTCTGTACTCACCCTTTTCTCTGCACAAAACTACTGATGGTCTAAAGCACATTCAAAAGGCAAGTAACTTCACACATGATCTCTTGACACGCCACACCTGTGACCTGATACCCATTCAGGTGGCTCCAGAATAGCTCCCACCCCCTTTTTCTGAGGCGTCGACCTCCACAATGAATTGGTATGATGGGTCTGGTAGTGTTAAAATTTGCTTCAGAAAGGCTTGCTCGGCCTCAAGTTTTCAAGAGAAGAGTCGGCAGGTAAGTAGCTGTAGAGGGGTGGCTACAGAATTGAAGCTCCTGATCAACCTCAATTTAAAATTGCCAAAGCTGAGAAATTTCTGGAGCTTTTTCTGTGTCTCTTGGCATAGCCAGTTCTTCACAGCCAGGATCTCGGTGGGGTCCATTTGTATTTTTTCCACAATATGGAATAATTTGGAATAATAATTTTGTAATGAGCAAATATTTGTATTGACTATAAAATAATCCTCATTTATAGTCTTTTCAAAGCCATAAACCTTTAGAAATGATTTTCACTGCACTTGTGGAATGGCCAGAGAAATTTGAATATGAATGCATATCATTATTACAGGTGCTATCTACTGTGGGAAATAAAAATAAAGTAAGGAATAAAACACAACAGGACTTCCTGTAATAAAAAAAGGGATATAACCAAGTTGATTAAGTTTATTCAGAGGTTACATAAGTTTTAAGCATTTATGCAAATTATAAATGTTAATTATTTCCATTATAGACATCCTTAAGATGTTTCAGTAAAACTCTTGACACTGAATTGACATTATACAGAACATCTTTCAGTACTTTTGTATGAAAATAACAAATACTGTATATTACTTTTTAAATACAGTATAAAGCGTGTAAAACTACCACAAAATCATGAATGAGATCTTCATTGCTATTTTGGTTAAGTTATTCAAATAGATTTTCTAAAAAACAAGGAAGGCGGCTCGAGAGGAGGATTACAAAGTAAGAAAAGCTTTGAAATCCAAACACTAATCCTGTTTTAGTGGCAGTGTCAAATTACAACAGTGTTTTGGGTCACAAACAAAAAACACAACCCAAACAGAAGGCAACATTACAACATAAAGAAGGTTGATTCATATAAATGTTGTTCAATTCATGAGATTATTTGTATTACAGAGACTGGCATGTGTCAAGCTCATTCTAATTTACAACTTTACTGTAAAATATAACTCCAATAACACTTTATATTTTAAAATTAACCCTAAATTACAAAACACAAGTTTAGATCAATTCCACTCAACAGTTCCTTAATATCCGTATGAACAAAAAGGCATTACAGGCATGATGTTTGTTTACGATGTTTGTTTCAGTGACATTTGTGATGGAAATCAGTCTCTGCGAGTTGAACGATCATCGAGTACAAGTGTTTTGCATGAGATATCTTTAAAAGGATCTTCAAGCATCTTTAAACATTTTTGCGAGAGATTAGAGCTGGAGAGTGCAGCCTGATGAATACATCTTTCAAAAGATAGAAAATTATTAGAGTTTGAACATTAATGTGCAACTTCTGTGCCCATGTGAATTGTGACTTTCACTTGCTCTGTCCTGATAAACCTGAAGCACGGATTTAACTAAATTACTTTATAAAAACTATTCAAACAAGTTCGTGACAAAGTTTCATTACTGTATAGAGAACAACTCTTCTCGGAAGGAGGCTATGCATTGGAAATCAGTGAATCACATCATGTGACAATTAAATTGCTTGTAGAATTACTCCTTTTTATGCAGTACTCGTGTAGTCATTCTAGTATCTGATTATGAGGCTTCTAAATGGTAACTAGTTACACCAGCAGTAAGTTACAGGGTTTTAGAAATACTTCTGCTATCATTACTTTTTGATTTATTTGTGAAACTGCTTCAATACTGTGTTCTGTTCATCTCTGTGTAATATTTATTCCTTATCATTTGGAAACTACATTCTCACAAGATTCTATATTAAAAAAAATAGACTGGTAGCTGTGTAGTTATAAACAATCAGATATATAAATATGTGGATATATTGAGAAAGTTATTGTTGTTTAAGGTGTCGACCACTGTTATATTACATTAAAGAAAGAAAAACTTCTGACATGGTTATCTTCGTCTACTTTACTTCATTTGTACTGACTCATATTATTCACTCGATCAGCAATCTGTCCTGGAAATGTTGAAAGAATTTTAGATGTGTAACTCACCCTAAGAAAGCAAAGCCATATGAACAATTTAGAAATGTATTCTCAACGTATAAATTATACAACATAATATTCTCCAAACTTGGAAGGAATCTGGAGAAATCTCTGTGCATATAGGAAACAAGGGTGAAAATCAATATTTGTGCAAGTCAATGCTAACTGCATACGGCATCTATTACAATAGCTTGACTTTGTTGTAGAAGAGTCTGGGTGATAAACTGGCCTGCCTGCAGTATGGACCTTTCACCATTATGAAACAAAAAACACAACAAAGGACACCCAGAACCGTTGAGCAGCTATAATCCTGTGTCAGATAAATATGGGGCAAAATTCCTCTCCCAGAATACCAGCAACTGCTCTTCCTACTTCGACTGGATGCTACACAGTGGGAAACATGTCCCAACCTTTTTAAGATGTGTCACTTGTATAATTTAGCACTGATATCAGCCTAGCCTAGAGAAGGAGATATGTGCACTGGGCACATCAAAGTGATTTCTATTGAGAGATGTGTGCAGATTGTTACATCACTTACTGTTTATACAGGGGTTAATTTAGCCTTGCCTATTAATGCAAAGCATTCTTGGCAATCATTTCAATCACAGAGACCAATTTCCATTCAGCCTTCCCCAATTTATGATTTTCAGTAGAATTAAAACTGTATGGGAAATGAAAACTGGTATCGGAAAGTCGAATGTAAGACATTAAGTCTATTGGTATTTAAATATCGCTACAAAACTGCAATTCCTGTAAAACAGCAGCAATTCAATACTTGGGATACTTCTTTGTGGCAAATAAAAAACATTTTCTTAACAAATTTGGAGGTTTGTAGGCCACAGTGTTTACTGGGAAATTGAATTTGTGTATTTAGATGACCTGAGATTGTGTCTGCACAGCAGATAAATCCTTACTTATTTGACTACTTTTTAGACAATCAACATAAAAGCAACCAGCGCTTGTCTGTAAATACAAAAACAACCGGGACAAAGGGTGTAAATTAAATGCACCAGATTGTCCAAGAAAAGTATGATTACCACGAAACAACAAATATTATTGATATGCACGGTGTATACAACATTAAATAAAATAATGAAATGACTTTAATGTGCAGACTTTCAGCTTCAATGTGAGTAAATTTCCATGTAACTCAGGTGAACTGGGTAGGAATGACATTCTCTGCATGTGAAAAATTAAGACGCAGCATGTTTTCTGCCAACACAACAACAGTACATTATTGACACTCTAGTAGTATTATCTGTATAATACAGGATGTATAATGCATTGAATAAAATGTTAAATACAAACGTTTTTTATTCAAAAAATGGATTTGTTTTTCTGGAAATTTATAACAATTTCGGAATCTTCTATTTTATGCTTGAGGAAAACCAGTTTCTGTTTTAATACTGATACGTCTGCTTAACCCTAGAGATAGTTTAAATGGAAATCTGTCTCTGTGATTTACATAATCGGGTTTACATTAAGCCAAAGCAGGTGAGATAAGCTTCTTTAAAAACGTATTGAAGATCTGTGACCTATTAAGGAACACCTGTACCAACAATTTATACTCTACATTTTATTTGCTCTGCACTGGCTGTAGACCACTCGATGCTGCTGAGATGGTTCCACATGAACAGCCGAAAGTTTAGCGACGTTACGGTAAAAAGTTAAACTTAAGAACCATGAAGATGGACTTGGAGTGTATTAATATAACAATGGCTCCACGAACAGTTTTGAATGTGTTCATTAGCGAACAGTTAATAACATTGGATCTGTAATGAATGGACATTTGGTGCCACCCAGAAGAGGATGACGTTCCCTTATGAGTCTGGTTCCTCTTAACGTTTCTTCCTCTTGGGATCTCAGGGAGATTTTCCTTGCCACCTTCGCCACTGGCTCGGTCATTAGGCATAAACCTCATAGGCACTAACTGATTCATTAAAAATGAATAATCCGTTTATTGCTGCTGCTCTGGGAGAATGTTTATTGTTAAAAGTTCTGTAGAAATAAAATAAAATAAAAATATTTGTATTATATTTCTGTTTATTGAGGCAAGTGCTTTCATATGTCATACGTCCGTCAGTAGCTTGTGATTCCAAACTGAACACAATGTAATTGCATGTCTAAGTTGCTGTGGGTTTGTGATTTTAGTTAATTTTATTTTCAAATACATAACCATACATAATACAGCATGCAGTGAAAAGTATTTAACATCTAGTCAGTGATATAAATAGGTGAATATTTGAAAAAAAAAAAAATAGGGTATAAATTGTTGTTATTTTAATTCTGTTTATTTGTACAGAAATGAATTAATGATCTGTAAATGCTGACTTGATTTTAGAGAAGCACCAGATTATTTTCATGCTGATAAGTTTTATGTAAATCAGTCTATTACAACTTTGAGATGGAAATCAGCCTCCAACATTTAAATGATCCTCAGGAATGACTACTTTGTGTAGAAGAGCACAAGTTATGCTTCTTCAGAAAGTGGACGTTATTAAAGACACAACTTTGATCTGAACTTTCTGTTTTAGATTTCAGGCTGGTTTTAATGGTACTTATTTAATACCACTCTTTTATCATATTATAGATATGCACACTTTTTTAGACATGCTTACAAATTGTTAAATGTTAGCTGTCGGACTGACATTAGAATACACTTCAAACATAGCAATGGTATTTTTAGTAAATGAAAATTAACTGGGTATTAGTTTTATCTTTTTTCATAAGATAGCCTTTAGTTTCAGTTCTTTTGTATGATGTTTCCTGGAGAACATGATTCATTTCTTTGACAATGATTATTAAAAACTGTGCTAATAAAAAATGCTAATGATTGCATTTCTACATAAACAATACTTAATTGTTTGTTTTGTCATTTAACCTTCATTCTGATTATCAACTATACATTGGTTAGATTTAATAACATATTTGATCATGAATACATAAAGACAAATATATTATTATTTTCACTATCTCTATTAGCACTATTAGACTATCACAACCTCTAGTGATGAAATTTAAATGAAAATCAATGAGTTGAATACATTCAGCTTTGTGGAAAATTTACATCCAAAACAGGGGAAATGGGACATACGATCATATAAATCAAGTACAATTCCGAATGCTGAATATCGATGTGCAGACTTTTTGTTAGAACATTAGTTCAAACAATGAGCAAATATTTGCCAGTTTTTAAATTACTTTACAAATCAGCCTCGTCATAGTAACGTTTAAACTTTGTGTGTTTGGGACGCAATATTCTCTGTGTTCTTATGTCATGTTCAGAAACATGTATGCATCAAGTCGAGCTGCAGTTCTATTAGAACTTTCCTAATCCTAATGTAATTGTAATATTTTATTTAGCTGTTCATAAGTCATGAAGTTGGATCTGATTTTTCCCCTTTGTCTCCCTGGTGAGAGCTTCTTAAATAAAACAGGTTTTTTTCGATTGACATGTTATATGTTATATGTAGATGCACTTTCAAAATTCACATGTAAAAAATACAACAGAGATCTAATTCGTTCTTGTTAACAGGTGTTGTGCCAATCTCATTTTTCACTCTGCAAATGAACCCTGTTCAGTTCTCTCTAATAAAGCAGGCAGTAACATGGCCTGATGCTCAGAAGTACCGCAGGATGAAGTACACTGACCTGGCTAGGGTGAAGGACTCTAGTGTTTTGTCAGAGGTAAACATTTCCAGGCGAAATGGCCATACACATGAACAAATTCCAAAAACTATATAAACCTGGAGTTAGTGTATTCGGTTCAGAAATACTCTGTCAAATGTTTTTTTAAAACCAAACTCTAAAAAGTCCAACTCCAACAGTGCACATAACTCAGAATGCATGAAATAGCATTAAACCCCTTCTTTAAAAGTCATGATTGGATACATGTTCAACAAAAAGATATTTGTGACAAAAAATATGATATATGTATTTTATATATATGTTCTAATGTTCTTATGAGATGAAGTCAAGGTTCCAGTGGCTGAGATGAGGTGGAGTGAGCATGAGGTAGAATGTGAAATGGAGCCTGAGGTGGGATTGGGGTTGAACCTGGGATGGAGTGGGAAGGGGATCCGGAGCTGCCGCTTGGACTAATGACAGGTGGTCATTTAACTGTTGAACAGCGGTGCCAAAGTTGGTCAGAAGGTCCAGGTTTTGAGCAGTAAACTGAATGTTTTGGGCCAGCACAGTCTAGTGATCATGTAACGGCTGCTCTTGTCGCATAAAGGCGGAAAAGACTTTGACTCTCAGTGGTTGTGGTTTGTATCGGGCTTAAACCGGAGTCGCTGTAATGAGAGGTGAACACTCTTGCTTTGTGCCAAAGTAGCATCAGTTTGGCCCAGGTGCAGAGAGAGCGACTTGGAAGCAGAGATGGGGAGTTGAATTAATGCAGGGGAAGAGTAAAAAAAGCAGGCCAACAAATTGGTTTGTCACGGTGTGAGCGAAACAAAAGGCAGAAGCCGGAGTACAGCTCGCTCGGGTTTTAATGGCATGCGTGAGAGAGATACACACACACACACACACACACACACACACGCGCACATACACACACACACACGCGCGCACATACACACACACACGCGCGCACATACACACACACACACGCGCGCACACACACGCGCACATACACACACACGCGCGCGCACATACACACGGCAGTTCTTAGGTTGAGAGATAGTCCAAGTAGCGCATAGGAGAAGCGTAGCTGACCCGAGATGCACAGGGAGGGGAAGCGCAGCCGGTACGGGATTCTGGAGTCCGGATGACACGGATGAAAGAAGTCCTGTATGAAAACCGAAACGCCAAAACATGTAGTACGGGAAGTCCAACATAAACAATAACGAACGGGGAGTGAATGTGAGTGAGGGGTTTATGTAGGAGCGGGGTGGAGTGATGAGCTTCAGGTGTGCCTGGAGCTTCAGAGAGAGCGGAGGCATGAGTGATGATGAGCTCCAGGTGTGCGTGGTTAAACCTGGAGCTCTATGGAGAGTGGAGGCATAGAGAGCCACCAAAGGGGGCGTGGCAGGTGGATCCCTGACATGGTTTGGCATAAACAAACTAGATCGAGGATTAAAGAAAGGCACATTAGCAGTCTCAGGTGGCAAGAGTGAGTAAAACTCTGACGTCTTTTAAAGGGAAGGCCTTGAAATATAAACACAACTAATACTAAGTGTTATTATATTTTATATTTGTTACAGTCCTTGAAGTTTTGTCATTTTTATATATATATATTTTTCTACGCATTTTTTATCGGTTATGTCGACTTTTTTTATGTCGCGGAACCCTAATATCTCGAGCACGAGGTGGGGAAAAATTATAAATTTTAACGTCAGTTATGTCGATCGGCACTGTGCAGCCGCAGAAGAACTCGCGAAAGTGGCGGAAAAATCAAACCTTACAGCTGCTACAGGTGTTTGTATTGTATACTGGTGAATCTCTGCTGTTAGTAAGTGCACATATGCATTTTTTTTTGTTAAATGTTATGCGATGAACGGGAGCGCAGCGCTCCCGCCTTCAACTACTTACCAAGCACGCGCGCGAGCAGGGTAAGGAGCACGGCTCTCTCGGTAAGGAGTTGAAGCCGGGAGCTTCAGAGAAAGCGGCCGAGAAAGCACCTGCCACGCCCCCTTCGGCCGTTCACGTTTGAGACTTTTCTGTCCCTCGTTTTTGGATTCGGGTTCGGTTTTGGATCTTCCGGGGTTTTTTTTCCGGCTTTGCGCCGTCCCGCCGGTCGCAGTATTTTTGAATTTCCCTATTTTTCTATTCACTCTCTCTCTCTCTCTCTCTCTCTCTCTCTCTCTCGCTCTGCTTATCTCCCCATCGCGGCATAAAAAAACACAAAACGTAAGTGTTTTCGGACACTTTGCTTTGTGTGTTTGTGCGGATTACTTCAGCCTGATGGTCATAAGTTTTCAGACACTTAGTTATGTTTTTTTTTTTTTTCTTTCCTGCACATGTGGACTAAATGTGAGACGGCACTGTGCAGCCGCTGTTTTTTTTTTTTTTTTGAGCGATCTGTGTGTTTATAATGTTGGAGAATATAATAAAGGTTTGTATGGAGAATGGACGGTGGTTTGTATTGTATACTGGTGAATCTCTGCTGTTAGTAGGTGCACTTATGCCTTTTGTTGTTAACAAACGTATGTACATTTTTATAGCATGACTTCATCAAACAAATCGCAGCAACGCTGTTGTGTAAAAAACCCTTCAAAAACACGTGCATGCACATTCTCATTTATTAACGCACATCATGTAGAAATCATAAAGAAATTTCAAGCACGTTAATATACTGCCGCCATTTTGATTTTCGTTTATCTCGAACATCGGTTACCTCGACGCTTTTCGGCGACCCCCTACGACATCGACATAACCGGGTTCCACTGTATATAAATACAGTGCTATGTCCTGAGGATGGAAATAGCACTGTATTTTTATATATATATATATATATATATATATATATATATATATATATATATATATAATTAAAGTTTTTATCTGATTTCTATCTTTTGAATTTTATGATCATGTTGATTTGATCCTTCAAGCCAGAGCAATTCTGGAACATGCAACCACTAATTTATCGTTGGCAGAAAGCACAATGTACTGATTTTGAGGCTAACAGAAAGCCAGTTTGCAATTTGGATCATTAAGCTTCACGCAATTAAGACCCAAATAAATGTGTGTGTCTTTGTATGTTCCACAGGATGAAATAAAAATAATAAGAACAATTACAATTCCTACAATTGAAATTGTAGAAAACAAAAGGAAAGCTTACAATGGATCAGGGAATACAGACCCTGGACTATAAGGTGCATACTAGGCAAAATTAAATTAGTTTTTTTAAATAGGTTTTTCTAAGAGTATTTGTTTATAAAATTGTCAAGGTTTCCAATGCAATCCCTCCTCAGGTCCACCAAAGGGTGCCTTCACCCAAATTCTGAACACTCTGGGTCATTGGTCATTTCCTGTTTATACCCTTTTAATGCTACGATCATGCTACAGAACCTTGCGAAGTATTGTGTTTCCCAGAGCGTACCAAGCCGTTCTTATATCCATGTTCTGTCTTTTTTAAAAACAAAAAACAAATTCAAGACAAAATAAAGCAAGATATTCTTAGTAGAAGTACCTGATTTGTATAGATCACAGAAGCCATGACCCAGTGGAGCCAAGACCTTGTGCATGTGTCTGAAACCGGATCCGATTTCTGTTTTTTTGAGAAAAAGCTTTTGAATATTTATAGTTGTGAGAAAGGCAAAACCTGGATAGAATCAATGCAATGAACCGGAGAGAGATTAATAAAATAAGTAATAAATGACAGATACAGGACAAAATGGGGATTGTTAATAAGGGAGAAATATCATATCCAATGACTTTTATGAGGTAATTACTATCATTTGTGCTCTGTGAAGGAAACTTCTGAACTTATATGAAGATGCTCTTATAACTTTACAAAACACATCTGGAATTCACTCTGGATGAGAGTTTCTGTAAAAAGCTGAGAATATAAATGTGAATAAACAGAACAGCACAAAACATCTTAAAAAAACAACAAAAAACAACTGATGTGATGAAAATCTTTTAACCTGTCTGGATTTGGGTCGGGGCTGAAGGATGGAAAATACCAAGTAGAAGTATATGAATAAACCTTTCAAAATGTGAATGGAAGCATATTTAAACAAAAATGTCCAATAAAAGTCATTAATTCAAAACATTTTTATTATCATCAAGTTGTCATAAACTGTGATGTGGGTTTACCAAAATTATTTCAAAATAGATAATCAGAAAACACCAACCACCATATATTTTTTTAGACTTGAGTAGAACCAGTCTGTGACTAGTGAGGAGAGTGCATTGAGAAGATGGGAGGAGTATTTTGAGCAGCTGATGAACGAGTAAAATAAGAGCGAGAATGTTGGATGTGTGGAGATGGTGAAGCAGAAAGTGGATAGACTTAGTAAGGAGGAAGAGTGGAAAGCCAGTTGGAGATGTTTAGGAGAGATGGCAGTGTACCAGGTAGTTTTTTGAAAGAGTAAATTACAGGATGGCATGGAGACAAGTGAACCGTTTTGGCGACCTCTAAAGGAAGAAGCCTAAAAAATATTCCTCCTGAGACAGTGTTACCTTCAACTCCACAACTCCACTGTTTTACATGTATAGGACAGGAAGAGCTGTATAATGTTATTACCAAAGATATATCAACAACATGTCAGTTAGATCCAATTCCTACTAAATTACTGAAGGAAGTGTTATATGCAACTGGTGAACCTCTTCTGAATATTATTAACTCTTCACTATCGTTAGGAAATGTCCCTAAATCCCTCAAGTTAGCAGTTATTAAGCCCCTCATTAAAAAACCTAATCTGGATCCAAACACGCTATGGAATTACAGACCAATTTCAAATCTGCCATTTATGTCTAAGATTTTAGAAAAGATTGTCGCTGCACAGTTATGTTCCTACCTGCAAGAGAACAATATCTTTGAGGAGTTTCAGTCAGGTTTTAGGCCCCATCATAGCACAGAAACTGCTCTAGTTAAAATCACTAATGACCTGTTTTTAGCTTCAGACCAAGGCTTCATCTCGCTGTTGGTTTTACTAGATCTTAGTGCTGCATTCGACACTATAGACCATGATCTCCACCTAGATCGCTTACAAAATTACACCGGCATTCAGGGACAGGCATTAAGCTGGTTTAAATCCTACCTGTCCGATCGTTACCATTTCGTAGATTTAAATGGAGAGCTATCCAGGCTAATGCAAGTAAATTATGGCGTGCCGCAAGGTTCAGTTCTAGGACCCCTGCTCTTCACAATATACATGCTTCCGTTAGGAAATATTATTAGAAGGCATGGAATTAGCTTCCATTGTTATGCTGATGATACTCAGCTACAGTTGTGTTCAAAATTATTCAACCCCCACTGAAATTGATTGTTTTGGTCGGTTTGACATTGATTCTGATCATTCAGTCATCCTGCTTACAATTAAATCAAAGAGGCACGTGTAGGTCAGACAAATATAACATAACATTTATAATGAAATAACCACAAATGTCTTTTCTGAGCTCACATCATTATCAGTTTTATTCAACCCCCAAGTGACATTCAATCTTAGTACTTAGTACAACATCCTTTTACAGTTATAACAGCTTTTAAACGTGAAGCATAGCTTGACACAAGTGTCTTGCAGCGATCTACGGGTATCTTCGCCCATTCATCATGGGCAAAAACCTCCAGTTCAGTCACATTCTTAGGCTTGCGCACTGCAACTGCTTTCTTTAAGTCCCACCAGAGGTTCTCAATCGGATTTAGGTCTGGTGACTGCGATGGCCACTTCAAAATGTTCCAGCCTTTAATCTGCAACCATGCTCTAGTGGACTTGGAGGTATGCTTGGGATCATTGTCCTGTTGAAAGGTCCAACGTCTTCCAAGCCTCAGGTTTGTGACGGACTGCATCACATTGTCATCAATATCTCCTGGTACTGAAGAGAATTCATGGTACCTTGCACACGCTGAAGCTTCCCAGTACCTGCAGAAGCAAAACAGCCCCAAAGCATGATTGACCCCCCGCCATGCTTCACAGTAGGCAAGGTGTTCTTTTCTTCATAGGCCTTGTTCTTCCTCCTCCAAACATAGCGTTGATCCATGGGCCCAAACAGTTCTAATTTTGTTTCATCAGTCCACAGAACACTATCCCAAAACTTCTGTGGTTTGTCCACATGACTTTTGGCATACTGCAGTCGACTCTTCTTATTCTTTGGGGACAGCAAGGGGGTGCGCCTGGGAGTTCTGGCATGGAGGCCTTCATTACGCAGGGTGCGCCGTATTGTCTTAGCAGAAACTTCAGTACCCACATCTGACAAATCTTTTCTCAGTTCCTCAGCAGTCACACGGGGACTTTTCTCCACTCTATGCTTCAGGTAGCGCACAGCAGTCCAAGTCAGCATCTTCTTTCTGCCACGACCAGGTAGCGTTTCAACAGTGCCCTTTGCCTTGAATTTGCAAATGATGCTTCCTATGGTGTGTTTAACATCTTTGCAATCTTCTTATAGCCATTGCCCTTCCTGTGAAGAGTAATCACCTGTTCTCTTGTCTTCCTGGACCATTCTCTTGACCTCACCATGTTTGTAACCACACCAGTAAATGTCTAGAAGGAGCTGAGTATAACAGTCATTTTAAAGCTGCCTAATTGGTGCTTATTAGGCTTTATTGCTGCTCCCTGATATCCACAGGTGTTTTCAATACCTGATTGAAAACACTTCATTGAACCTCTGTTCTTCAGAGTGGTAGTCTTTAAGGGGTTGAATAATTATGTCAATGAAGAATTCACAAAAGAAACATTTACTACTGTATTACAAAACTAATTGATGTCATTTTAGTTGCATATGGTTCTTTAAGAAGTCCTTGTAGGATTTCATTCTGAATACAATTACAAATGTACACTAAATTCCCTAAAACCATTTACAGCATTGGGGGTTGAATAATTTTGAACACAACTGTATATATCTCATCTAAACCATAGGCGATACACTCAATTAACTCGAATAACTGAGTGTGTTAAGGAAATAAGAGATTGGATGACCCATAACTTTCTACTTTTAAATTCTGATAAGACTGAGATTTTGCTCATCGGCCCAAAAACTAGTATACAGACGCTCCAGCATCTCAACCTGCATTTAGACGGATGTTCTGTAACCACTAGTTCAACGGTAAAAGACCTGGGTGTTATTTTAGACAGCAACTTGTCCTTCAAAAATCACATCAATCAAGTTACAAAAACAGCCTTCTTTCATCTTAGAAATATTTCTAAGTTAAGAAACATGTTGTCTATATCCGATGCAGAGAAGCTCGTCCATGCGTTCATGACCTCCAGAATAGACTACTGTAATGCATTACTAGGTGGATGTCCTGCGTCATTAATAAACAAGCTACAGTTAGTCCAGAATGCAGCAGCCAGAGTTCTTACAAGGTCAAGAAAATATGACCACATAACCCCAATCTTATCGTCCCTACATTGGCTTCCTGTTAAGTTTCGAATAGACGCACTAAATGGTTTGGCTCCCAGGTATCTATCCAGTCTTTTAACACGCTACAATCCGTCACGCTCCCTGAGATCTCAAAACTCTGGGCTTCTAGTAGTTCCTAGAATAGCAAAGTCCACTAAAGGTGGTAGAGCATTTTCACATTTAGCTCCTAAACTCTGGAATAGTCTTCCTGACAGTGTTCGGGGCTCAGACACACTCTCCCAGTTTAAGTGTAGATTAAAAACATATCTTTTTAGCAAAGCCTACACATAACACACATCACATATCATAACCTTGTGCTCCAGAACATCTGATTACATGCACATTATCAACTTGTGCTGTTAATATCATGAACAGCAGCTACGCTAATTCCTCTCCACTGCTTCTCTTTCTCTCCCCATCCCGAGACACCCTGAGGTTTGGCCAGCTCCAGTCACATCCCACCTCGTGATGATTACGGACCTTTGAAGAAGTAGATGCCGAACTCGCAAACATCCCGAACCATCTAGAGACGTACCAGTGCCATTTGGATCCCGCTACATGTGTGGAGCTTTGACATTGGACCTCCTGGAGTGTTTAAAGGCTCTGGCATGGAGAAGCTGATGCTGGATCTGTGGTGATCACAAATGCTGAGCTCATAAAACTCGGAGCTACTAACCATATAGACTGTATAAGACTGCAGAAAGAACATCACGTATAATCTTATACTCCAGTACTC
The DNA here is from genome assembly GCF_014805685.1 of Silurus meridionalis. NCBI lineage: Eukaryota > Metazoa > Chordata > Actinopteri > Siluriformes > Siluridae > Silurus > Silurus meridionalis. The sequence goes on from NC_060911.1 coordinate 15,174,634, forward strand.
ATGTTAGTTCTCACTGTCCAGTGTTCTGTATTGTTGAAAGATTTATGATCAAACTCTTGATGTCACCCAGATGAGGATGGGTTCCCCTTTTGAGTCTGGTTCCTCTCAAGGTTTCTTCCTCATAACATCTAAGGGAGTTTTTCCTTGCCACAGTCACCACGGCTGCTCATCAGGGACAAATTCACACCATTCACCTTCACTGTTGATTTGTGTAAAGCTGCTTTGAGACAATGTCTGTTGTGAAAAGCGCAATACAAATAAACTTAACTTGACTTAAAAAAGAAGAAGGACCAGTCTGTGTGTTTTTATTTAAATCTCTCTAGTACTAGTCTAGAAAGTTGAAATGGAGATCAGTCTCTGTGATCATCACGATGTGCTACTGTTTTGCCTAAGACAGTATTAGTTAAGTTGAAAACTGAATAATTGAGACTGTCATAAATGCACAGCAGAAATTCATGAACATCTTTTTTTAAATTCCTTAATGAAAACAATTTAGTTAGTTACTGTGTACTTCTCATTTATCTTCCTAAGTAGATTTAATTTAATTTAATATTGTATTTGATAATAAAAATAAATAAATAAATAAATATTTTTTTTTTATAATTTCAGAGAAATGTATTGTTCTTTGACCACCAGGGGGTGCTACAGCAAAATAAAGTGACGCTCGTTACTAGTGAAGTATCTCTCACACACACACACACACACACACACATAAAATTACCGTTTAACAAGTAACCAGTTGTACTGTCCACTTGTACGATCACAACCATTGCACATTGATGATTTAACATTTAAACATTGTTGTTTTTATTTCCAATATTTATACATTTTAAAAGCGATGTTTAAGGGAATGTTCAAATGGTCAAATAATGGAACAGTGTTTAGTTTGAAATGGAAGCGTATGGAAAACATACGGAAAAACACGTTTTCTAAGATTCAGCAAAAAATGCTTCACAACTAACTGGATGGTTTCACTGTACAAAGTGTTTTACCTTCTACTTAGATCATTTAAATCCACTTTATTTGGAATCTACACGTGTCAATAATAAAATACAACATCCAGCATACACAATATTATAATAACTGTTGTATGTGTCCTAATAAAAAAAATATATGATAAATCTACAAAGCAACTACAGAGTAATTGTAAAAGAAGATCTACATCTGTACAAAACCCAGAAATGCTAGAAGTCTATTGTGGGACTATTTGAATACATTTTCTTGACAAATAAAAAGTAGCCATGTTCTCCAGTGTTGTATTTACATTTGAGAAAAGTCTTCATGTTGGACTCTACAGCTACAAAAACACAGACCGCTGCTTTCCATGGGAGACGTGTCACCTGACACCAGCATTCAATTTCACTGGTGTAAATGTCACTAAGAGAAAGTATCTTGTTTCACAGTTGAGACATAAAGATAGATAGATAGATAGATAGATAGATAGATAGATAGATAGATAGATAGATAGATAGATAGATAGATAGATATTTCACTTTGTGCTCTACTTGACTTGAAGACTAGCATGTAGGCATTACAGGTCATCTTTGTTTTTTTTGTAGAAGATGATCCCATCTGTCT